>NW_028261384.1:41913669-42156169 GCF_051295495.1 Thamnophis sirtalis | reverse complement strand
TAAGGCTGATAAAGATTATGTTCATTATGCTATCATTCAATTTTCTCATTGAATATGTATGCCAAAATTTTGGCAATGACTCTGGCGTAAAAATTAAATTATTTTAAATTCCATTTAGTGCAATCTTTTCCTAAAAAAGTGATATGCCACATATTGTATTATGCATTGATATTTTACATACTTGACTTTTTAAAAAAAATGACTGTCAGAGGAAAAAGGTTTTTGATAAGGTGCAGTGAAATTTTTTGGAACATTGTTTGAAATATGAATTTACGTCTTTTTTATTTATTGGATCAAAATGTGATACTACAATCCTGGGGTTAGCGTTATTAAAAATATACTTATTTCCCCACCTATTAGTTTGTCTAAGAGATAATTAAAGAAGTAATAAACTTTTTAGTCAAAAGACATTTTGAGCACAAAAACAGCTAGAATTATCATTATACATAGATAATACGCCCTATTGAAAATTATAAAATTCAGTACCAGATTAATAGATACAATAAAATAGTTTAGTTTTCAGGTTACTTTATTAGTTGAATTAAATCTCATAAAATTATCCCAAAGAGAAAAAAAGAAATCTAAGATAAACATTGATGTAAATACTTTAAAATTCCATGAGTTTATGAAGAAAATATTGTAAAAATAAACATTACTCTAAAAGTAATATATATTCAAAGGAATTTCATGTTAATACTCAATGTATTTCAATATATTATTAATTATTACATTATTAACAATTTTTTTTAAAAAATTGTTCAAGGGGAAACAACCAGATAAATTGCCTTTAACCTACTTACAATTATCATATAAAGCTACCGAGAGTTGGCCGATATACAAGTATTAGTATTATTATACAATTGTATCACAGCGGCCAGTTGTTTCGCCGGATTTGGCATTGGTTATTAGTCGGGCCCTACCCAGGGGCCTAGGACGTCATAACGTATTTTCGTAATATGCGTGCAGATCCAAGCAGTGCGGCTTTTTGCATTTGACTGATGGTGATTTTGTAAATTTTTGACTGTTTTAAATGTAATTCCAGTGCTTTTGGAATAGCACCCAGTGTGCCAATTACCACTGGAATTATCACTGCTGGTTTGTGCCATAGTCGTTGAATTTCGATTTTTAAGTCCTGGTATCTTGCGATTTTTTCATGTTCCTTTTCGGCGACCCTGCTATCACCTGGTATTGCGATGTCTATGATTGTGACCTTATTTTTCTCAACCAGTGTGATGTCTGGTGTATTATGCGCCAGTATTTTGTCAGTTTGTATACGGAAATCCCACAAGATCTTGACCATCTGATTTTCTGTGACTTTTTCAGGCTGATGTTCCCACCAGTTTGTTGCTGTTTTAATATTATAATTTTTGCACAAATTCCAATGGATCATTTGTGCTACTGAATTGTGCCGCAATTTATAATCAGTCTGTGCGATTTTTTTACAGCAGCTGAGTATGTGATCAACAGTTTCATCAGCTTCTTTGCAAAGTCTGCATTTGGCATCATCAGAGGATTTTTCGATTTTGGCCTTAATGGCATTTGTGCGGATAGCTTGTTCTTGCGCAGCCAGGATTAGTGACTCTGTTTCTTTCTTTAATGTACCTGTTGTTAACCATAACCAAGTTTGTTCACTGTCCACTTTATCTTTTATTTTTTCCAGAAATTGGCCATGCAGTGCTTTGTTCTGCCAACTCTCCATTCTTGATTTTATCACATCTTTTCTGTATTCTTGTTTCGTCTGTTGGGCCTTCAGTAGATTTTTGTTCTTTACTTCGATTAATAGATGTTCTTGACTTTCTTTTAAATAATCAGCCAGTGCATGTTTTTCTTCTTCAACTGTTTGCTTCACTTGTAATAATCCTCTGCCACCTGATTTTCGGGGCAGATACAGTCTATCAGTATCACCACGTGGATGTAAACTGTAGTGCATTGTCATTAGTTTCCTGGTTTTTTGGTCCAAAAGGTCCAAATCAGCTTGTGTCCAGTTAACTATACCAGCTGTGTATCTTATAACTGGTATTGCCCAGGTATTTATGGCCTTGATTGTATTTCCACCATTCAATTTAGATTTTAAAATTTTCCTAACTCTGTTGGTGTACTCTCGCCTGACAATAGTTTTTACTTCTCCATGCTTGATGTTATCCAACTGCAGAATGCCTAAGTATTTGTAGGCTTCATTTTCTTTGCATTTAATTAATTGGCCATTGGGCATTTCAATTCCCTCACATGCAGTGATTTTGCCCCTTTTTTATGGATACAGTGGCGCATTTTTCCATGCCAAACTGCATTGAAATATCGGTGCTGAATACTCGGACTGTGTTTGTCAATGATTGGATTTCTATTTCTGACTTTCCATAGAGTTTCAAATCATCCATATATAGTAAATGTGAAATTTTTTCAGCTTCTTTGGCTGTTTGGTAGCCTAATTTCATTTTTTTTTAAGATTACTGATAGTGGGATCATTGCGATGATGAAGAGAAGAGGTGAAAGTGAATCACCCTGGAAAATTCCTCGCTTGATATTAACCATTCCGTAGATCTCATTCCCTACTGCCAACTTAGTTCTCCATTGTTTCATCGCCTTTTCAGTAAAGGATGTAATATTTTTGCTAATGCCAGTTGTTTCTAAGCATTTTATGATCCAACTATGTGGCAGTGAGTCAAATGCCTTTTTGTAATCAATCCAGACCATATTCAAGTTCGTTTTTCTGTTCTTACAATTTTCTAATATCATTTTATCAATTAGGAGCTGATCTTTCATGCCCCTGCTCCTTCTTTTGTTGCCTTTTTGCTCTACTGGCAAGATGTTGTTTGTTTCCAAATAATCCATCATGTTATCTGCAATAATGCCTGTGAGTAATTTGAAGGTTGTTGGCAAGCATGTTATTGGTCTGTAGTTTTCAGGTGTTGTTCCTTTAGTTGCATCTTTCTGAATCAAGTATGTTTTTCCAGTTGTCAACCATTCATCAATTTGGCCCTTTTGTAAAATTTCATTCAGTTGCCTGGCCAATATTGCATGTAAACTGGTCAGATATTTGAGCCAGAAACCATGTAATTGGTCCTTTCCAGGTGATGTCCAATTCTTTACCTTTTTAACTCGATTTTTGACCATCTCAGTTGTTATTTCTAATACTTGCATTTGTTTGTTGCCAATGCTTTTCTCAAAGTCATGTATCCACTTTGCTTCCTTGTTGTAGTCCTTTGCATTTTCCCACAATTCTTTCCAGAATTCAACTGTGGCCTGCTTTTCTGGTTTTTCACTTTTGGTGTCACCATTCACATTAAGACTTTGATAAAAACGCCGTTGGTCTGATCGAAATTGCTGATTTTGTTTATATTGGATGATTCGTGCCTCATATCTTTCAATTTTTCTAGCTGTTGCTGTTATCTGCTGTTTTACAATCTCTACAGCTTCATTGATGTTTCATGACCAGATGCCAACCTGATCCCAACCTTCCTCCTTTCTCATCCGGGCTTGGGACCGGCAATGGTGGAGTAGTTGTTGTTGTTGTTGTTGTTGTTGTTGTTGTTATTATTATTATTATTATTATTATTATTATTATTATTATTATTATTATGTTAATCTTTGGTGAGATTCACAGCCTTTGCGGATGGTTGGTAGCTCAACAGCTCGAGTCTTGACCAAAGACCTAGGAACTGTTAAGGTAATGTCAGAGGATATAAGTTGTTCCAAGTAGGTGGTTTTTTGTAGAGTCAGAATGTTCAAGTCAGGTAAATTTAGAATTTCCAAATAGCGAAGTAGCCCTTTAGGTGTTGCTCCAAGGGCTCCAATTACAATCGGGACAACACACTATTTCTTTTTCCAAAGTTGCTCAACTTCAATTTGCAAGTCACTTTGTGATTTTTTTTCTTGCTGCTTATCTTCAATTTGCCAGGTATTGCAATGTCAATGAACCAACCTTTTTCTTTTCAACTATTGTTACGTCAGATGTATTGTAGGCCAAGTGCCCGTCAGTCTGAATTCTGAAATCCCACAAGATCTTGACTTTTTCATTCTCTAGAGCCTTCTCAACCTGATGTTCCCAGTGATTTTTGCTGTACTCAAATCCAAATTTATGGCACAATTTCCAGTGAATGATCTTAACAACTCGGTCATGGCATTGTAGTTAGTCAGTTTGTGAAATTTTGCTGCACCCACTGATCAAATGGTCGACTGTCTCATCATCATCATCATCATCCTTATTATTATTACAGTGAGGTTTCTAAGTTTAATGACATTCAGTTTTATTGACGGGCATGCATTTTGATTTCTATTTCTCAATCAAATCCAAGTGACCAAATCCAAAACCCGTTACAACACAAATAGAAAGTCACTATGAGACTCCTTTGATATAACTGAAGTCCCCTGCATTTTAAATGTTAGAACATATATTTGAAAGATTCTTGAATAGAAATATGCATGCTTGATTCTTATTCATGTGATAAAGTTAAATGTTGGGGTGATCCTGGCCAGCAAATCACAGATAAATTGGTGAATCTTATGGGGAAATGCATGGGCTAATGGCATATCAATACTTCAGATCAGCCAATGACATTTTTTTAATTATGGCAAAAGAATTCAAGATTATATAAAATTGCAGAATAGTGATAAACATGCCAGAGGGCATAATCTACTTATTTGGAATTGATTTGAGCCCTTATAGGGGATTATCTTAAATCTCACCATCTACTCAGCATTTTTGTCTGAAAGAGGAATATTGGAGCCAAGTCTGTAATTATCCAATGCATTTGGGCTGATCAATGGCTTCTTGCACCACTTCAGTCTTTAAGGCTTGATGTAAGCCCTCAGTTAAGGTTACACGAGTCACCATGTCAAGTAGCCTCTGCAGAGTTAACTTTCTCACCTTTGTATTAAATCCATGTCTATTTGATCAATTTCCACATCAACTAGAATTGCACAAGAGGCAAATATGACCTCACAATGATTGTCTTAATGTGTCTCTAAGCACAAAGCAGGATATAAAAATGTGGATATATATGCATACACCAGGGATGAGTTTCCATTTTTTTTTACTGCCAGTTCTGTGGGCGTGGGCTATTTTGTGGACATGGCTTGATGGTCATGTGACCATCAACATCATGGTCATGTGACCATGGTCAACTTGTAAAATGTAGTGAAATTCAGTTAACAATGCTCTTGCTTAGTAACCAAAATTTTGGCCTCAATTGTGGTCATGTTTTCTTTCCTTCTTTCTTTTTTTCTTTCTTTCTTTCTTGTGTGTCTCTCTCTCCCACTTTCTTTCTATTTCCTTATTACTCTTTCTTTCTCTCTCTCTTTTTTCTCTCTCCCTTCCTTCCTTTCTCTTTCTTTCTTTCTATGCTGGCTCCGTGGGGTTTTGGGCTCTGAAACAGCCCATTGGCTTCCCACCTGGCCACCTGCCTACTCTCTTTGCAGATTGGTTTGTCCGACCACCAGCCCTATTTGGCCTGTGGAGTCCAGTGCTCCGGGGGGGGGGGGAGGAGACTCAGCCATGGCTGACTCCCTGCATGAGGGGCTGCCTCCACCCACCAGCAGCTTCTGCCTCTTGCTCCGCTTCTTTGCTGGTGGTAAGCCCTGCCATAGCCAAAGAGCAGGCAGATGGCTGGGTGGAAAGCCAGTGGTTTGCTTTGGAGCCTGAAGCCCGACAGAGCCAGCACGAGAGGCACATGGGCCTGGGTGGAAGGCAGCATCCTCCTACTCTCTTTGGATCGCCCTGCAGCGGGGGGGGGAGGGACTCTGCCTTTGCAGAAATGGAGCAGGTGCATGTGCAGCAGCCCTGGGATGTCCGCTTGCCCTCCTGCAGCATTGCCACCACCACCATCCCTCTCAGCACCAGCAAAGAATCTGTGTTTCCACCAAGGGCCAGTTGCCCACCCACTGGCCAGGCTGGGCTGGACACTGACCTCAGAAAACAAGCAGGCATGGGGGACCACCGGTAAGGCCCTGTGGAAGGCAGCAAAGCATGGCAAGACCACAGGGAAGGGAGTAGGGGCAGCTAGCTAAGCTGCAACTCACAGGCTTACCTGGCAGACAGATCAGGGGCACAGCGCTTCAGGCAGGCAAGCTGCAGAGCAGAGATTGGGTGGGGTGGGGCGGGATGAGTGAGCAGTGACTGGGGAACCAGTTTCATTTCATTTCATTTCATTTTAATTTATTTGTATGCCGCCCTTTTCCCTAAGGGGACTCAGGGCAGCTCACAACTCAAGAAAGGAGGGGAATACAAAAGTTTGAGGGCATGGCCAGGCTGCCATTACTACCGTTTTGGAAAGGTATGCCAGATTTTTACTACCTATTCAGCCGAACCGGACCAAACTGGTAGGAACCCACCTCTAGCATACACTTTGAGTTAGCTCTTAATCCTTGTGGTTGCCAGAATAGTTAATAATAATTTAAGTAGTCATGGATGCGACGTAATTTAACTAAAAACAATACAGTCCCAGAATAATAGCAGTGGTTGATTAACTAAATACATTTTATTATGTTTTAATTTAATTGTAGCCTGCCTTTATGACAAATAATTCAAAATAGCAAACATATCCAAAAGATCTTTCTCCTCCTGTTTTCCCCACAAAAATTACTTTATTAAGTGAGTTGGGTTAAGAGAGTGACTGACCCAAAGTCACCCAGCCAGCTTTTATGGGGCTAGAAGTGGGACTAGAACTCACAGATCTCCCTGTTTCTAGTCTGGTGCCTTAATCAGTGGGTCAGAGGTGGTATTCAGCAGGTTTTGACCAGTTCTGGAAAACCAGTAGTGGAAATTTTGAGTAGTTCAGAGAACCAATAAATGCCATCTCTGACTGGCTCCACCCCCATCTATTCTGCCTTGGGAGTCCCAGCTGATTGGGAGGAAATGGGGATTTTGCAGTAACCTTCCCCTGGAGTGGGGAGAAAACAGAGATTTTACAGTATCCTTCCCCTGCCACACCCACAAAGCCATGCCCCCAGAACCGGTAGTAAAAAAAGTTGAATCCCACCACTGCACTGGACCAACTGGCTCTCTAATTTTCACCCTGATGCAGTCACAGTAAGGTTAAAATTTAAAACAGATAAAACTCCTTGATTTGTACCAAATGATACTTTACTGGCTGTCAAATTTGTAGGACAGTGCAAAATTAGAAAGACCAAATGAAAATACTTTCAAACTTCAGGACTCTAAGATAAATGCAATTTCTCGGGAGATTTCCTTGACTGCAGATGGATCTTTCAAGTTCAACATCAGCACTTCAAAATCACACAGCACTTTAGAAATAAAAAGCAACCTTTAGAATAAAGAGAGGACTGTGATACACAGCCGCACAGCTAGAGAATGAAGAAACAACAGCTATGAAATACCACTTTCTGGAAATCGCTATTAAGGTAGGAAACCCAACACATTTTTGTCCCGTTTTGACATATGCATATGCCATATCCCCCCCCCCACTTTTTTCCCCTATCCTTCTATTTATTGCCCTGCTGGTGTTAATAGCTCTAAACTTCAATTCAAGGACACTTAACTCCCAAAATCATCTGGTGATCAGCTAAGCTTGGGTGCAACTTGATTTAAAGAGATCCCAAGTCTCCTGCAACACTGTCAGAATGGTATTTTAGCCCCTCCTCTTTCCTTAAGAGAGATATAATTATTACCTTATGTTATATGTCCATGGATGACTGTTGTGATATGGCATAATTTTTTATTTATGTACAAGACACATACTGCATGGAATTTTCAGTTACTGTATTGCCAAGGACGAAATACTGCATGATTTATTTTGTCCTTACCGGGACCCTTCAGGTGCAGATAGTCAGAAGTCTGGTGAATGCTCCATAAGATGTGACGGCTAGGCCTCAGCTTTCTTTTTAGAGCAACTGAAATTCACAACTCTATTTCCACCAGTTTCCTTGCACTTCCATGTCATCGTTCCTCCCCCTTGTCTGAAAGCATTTGCATTTATACTGGATTGTGAGACAAACATATTGTAGCATATTTTGGTATGAAGCTTCTGGGGAATTGGATTCAAATCTCTCTCTCTCTCTCTCTCTCTATATATATATATATATATATATATATATATATAGATAGATAGATAGATAGATAGATAGATAGATAGATAGATAGATAGATAGATAGATAGATATAGATATAGATATAGATATAGATATAGATATAGATATAGATATAGATACACACACACACACACACACACACACACACACACACACACACACACACACACACACACACACATATATATATATATATATATATATATATATATATATATATATATATATATATAAATTCGCACCTCAAATAGCTATTAATAGCATTAGCACCACTGGTGCAATTCAGCTGGTTCTATCCAGTTTGGGAGAACCAGTATTGGTGGTGGTAGGAGACTCCGCCTACCTGCCCCAACATCATCACGTCCCATTTTTGACGCTCTGTGCAATATGCACTCACATTTGCAAACTGGTAATGAAGGTAAGTTGATTTCACCTCTGACTAGCACTTAGACTTATATACTACCGTGCTTTACAGCCCTCTCCAAGTGGTTTACAGAGTCAGCGTAATGTCCCCAACAATCTGAGTTCTGGAAAGGCTCACTTAGGATGGAAGAATGAGTCAACATTGAGCCTGGGGATAATTGAACTGACAAATTGTAGGCATCCAGCAGGTAACAGAAGTAGCCTGCAGTACTGCACTCTAATTACAGTGCCATCATGGCTTAAGGGCAGTGATGGCAATCCTCTTTTGGCTCATGTGCCAAAAGCGGGGGAGCACAGGAGGGTCATGCAAGGGCGTGCCACACATGTGCATGCTTCCCCCCTCTGCTTGCATGCGTGTGCGACCAGCGCTCCCCTCACCCTACTTTTGGTGCTCTTTTTTCACCCTCCCCAGCCTCCAGAGGCTTTCTAGGAGCCTGGGGAGGGCAAAAACAACCTCTACCAATCCCCTCCCCCCCCAAGGCCCTCCGGAGGCTTCAGGAGCTTCCCTGAAGCCCCAGAACATGAAAAACCATTTAGGAATAAACTTCCTGTTTGCTTGTAAGGCCATTTTTTGCCCTCCGAAGCCTTCAGGGAAACTCCCAAAGGCTCCTGAAGGTTCTGGAGGGTGAAAAACAGCCCTATGAGCAAACTGGAAGTCCGTTCCTGAATTTCCAGTTTGCCCATAGGGCTGGTTTTTCACACTCCAGAGACTTCAGGGAAGCCTTCGGCCGGCGAAAAATGGCCTTAAAAGAAGGCTAAAGTCAGCTGGCACATGCTGGAGCTGACAGGGCAATACCTCACATGCCCTGACAAATGGCTCCAGGTGCCACCTGTGACATGTGTGCAATAGGTTCACCATCAGGGTTCTAGGGTCAAAAGAATAGCATTACCTAGATTCTTGAAGCTTGAGGTTCAAATAGAACTTTCATTTAGTTGCAGTTGACTCCCCGTGAGCCAAATTTAATTAATAGTATCTAAACTGTTTAAGAAAAGACTTAAAGAAGTCAATAGAGAAGAAGCAGTTGCCAAGGAATTGGCATCTCTACCTGCTGCTACCAGTTGGATTGAGCATTTCTTTCTTTTTCACAGAGAACATAAGGAGTAATTTCCCTGCGGAGAAAACCAACAGGACCATCTGTTCTGGCCTGATGTCAATTGGATCTCCCTTAGCAGTCATTTCCATCATGTCTGTCCATTATGGGACACATAAACACTAAGAGCTGGAGCCACACTAAGGACTAGTTCTTGTTTTCCTTTTCCTTCCCCCACCACTTTGCCTGTCATAACTTCTAATTGCCAATATCTTCTAAAGCCCAAAGGCAAGGATTATCAGGTATTTATTACTGAAAATTCTTCCAGGAAGTTTCAGGCTAAAAAGCGAGTTGTAAATATTTAAAAGAAATATGCAAATATGCAAGCCCTGCAGCCCAGCAAATTCAGTTTGCAACAGTCTGATAGCAAAATCCTGCTTCTCAAACATAGTACAATATAAGCAATCTGTGGAATATTGGATTTCATCTGTGGAGATTCACTTCTAAACCTTCCTTCAGCCAAAGACCATCTACATTACCTCTGCAGCTAAAGTACAGCAGAGAATAAAGCCAGAAAATAATGTGTCTTCTCTTTCAGAAATATTGTGATAAGATTAAAGATTCTACTAAGACATGGAATAGATCACTGACTTTATTTTTTTTTTAATGGAAAAATTGAAGAAAGGCATTTGCCTCCTCCTTTTGAGAGCTACATGGAACTTATTTTTGGAAGCAAAATCAGACACCGATGCCCTAGATAGGAACCTCATCTTTCTGCTGCTTTTCTCAGCAATATTATCAAGCTTGGATTTTCTTGCAGAACTGCAAGAATCTGTTATTTGGTTGTGGTAAGTGTGGCAACTCATTCTGAAGTTAAGTGTAATTTTTTACTTATCTAAAATGGTGTGTTTGTGGAGACAGAAGGCTATTTAGTTCCAAGCTGTCTAACTATATTATTGGGCAGTTTTTGAATCAATCTTCTCCAAACATATGGCTCCATGTATGTTGGACTGGAAATCTCTTCATTCAATTGCCACATTGACTGATTGCTATGCAAACTGTAGTCCAACATATCAGGAAAATACCAAGATGAGGAAGGGTGTTTAGAGGTGCTGGGGTGATCCCTAGAAAAGGGAATTTTTCCTCAGTGTGGATTTGAAACCTTCTATAACAGGCCAGGGTTGGTTCAAAAAGTATAAAGACACTAGCTTTCCATTGCTACAGGTGATGAGTAAAATCCTATCCATTGTGACTCCAAGTTTTGTCTGGAAAATTTAAAAAAATGGTTTTAGTGTCAGATATTAGAAAGCTTTCAACTCTAATTATAAGAAAGGAGAGTGCCAATTTGGTGTCCTTGGTTCTCAGCGTTCAATACTGAAACGATTTCGCCTGCAAAGTTAAGAGAAAAAGATATGCATTAGATCAAAATCGTTATCTTACAGGAAGCCATCTTACTCAGAGCATGCTGATTTACTGCACTCGAGAAAGCGTCTGAATATGTGCAGAGTCCTTCAATACCAAGATTCTGCAGCCACATCGGCTGTGGATTAGTCACCGAGTGAAACTTCAGGCACCTCTTTCAGAGATTAATCTGTTCTGATGCAGACCGCGTCGCAATCCGAAGCCCCCATTTGACTGACCGAGGTCTAGTAGGTGGGTCGTTGACTTCGCTTGGACCTTCACTTGTCCTTCTGGTTCTGAGGGTCGTTCCCACCGACTATTCGGTTCTGGCGAAGGCAAGTTCTAGCCGAAACAAGATACCCATTTGCGCGCGGAAGGCAAAAGAAGAAAGGCCGTTCGGAATTGGAAGAGATGGCCCGGGAAGCAAAGAGGGATTATCGCATGCAGAGAGAAGCAGATACAAGATTGGCTCCGCCCTCTGACTCCCCTCACCCAGCAATTCTCTTGGAAAGCCCCAGCCTTCCTCCTCCTCCTCCTTCATCGTAAACGTTAGTTCAAACTGCTGTCTTCTTGCGCCCCCCACTGCTGGCCAGCAGCAGAGATCAAAAGGCCCCACCCGGCGCGTTCCGCCGCCAGCCAAGATTCGCTCCTAGGGCAATCAGACCCGCCTTGGCTCTTTGCAAACAGCTCGGCAAAAACCCCGGAGAAGGAAGGTGGCGCCGCTGCAGAAGGAAGGAAGCCGGAGAGCCCCTTAGAACTGGGAGCTTTGGATGTCTTCCAGAAGGGGAAGCGGAGCACGCCGGTTTTTGTGCATCGGCGCTGCTTTAAAAGCTGAAATCTCTTTTGAAGGAGGAATGCAAGGATTTGGGGTTGCTTGAACTGTCTCTGCCATTCTAGCGGATAAAAAAGGGGGGAGGCGGTGGAATGGTACCCAAAAGACTGCCTTCCCAGCACACCATCCTAGTTTTTAAAGTAACCAAATAAATATTGAATACTACTCTGAAATATTGAATATTACTGGACAACCACAGGGCTCGGTGTACACTGATTGATGATGAGAATGATGATGATGATGATGATGATGATGATGATGATGAAGAAGAAGAAGAAGAAGAAGAAGAAGAAGAACAACAACAACAACAACAACAACAACAACAACTGTGGGTAAAAATAAAAGGACAGCACATATGCATTAGTCACACCCTGCCCTAATGTGTTATGTGAACACTGGCAATACCTCTTTTCTATATGGGTAGCTGTTTAAACCTGCTGCAGCTTCAATAACAAAGGAACTTCACAGGCCTAAAACATATATGATTTTGTAGGTGGCGTGTGCAACTATACTGTTGTTGCTATTAAGTGGGAATGAAGTGATGTGCTTCAGGATCCTTTTGTTAGGTATCAAAATTATTTGCCAAATTTGTTGTGCTTTACTCCAGGACAGTTGGGTTATCCTGAAAGTTGCCTCCAGATACTTGATGGGTGTACAGATCAAGTACACCTATCAAGTATTTTAAACTACTTGCAGTTACTAAGGGAAAACAGAAATGATGGGCCCAAATGGATGGTTATTTCCTTTACTTGTTATTACTACTTCCATTTTAGTGTGTGTTATTTTAAGGAAAAATAAGACCACTGGAAGGATCATTAACAGAAATTGGGGCAAAAAAATAGATCTTCTCTGTAATAGATACAAGACTAAGACGTGGAGAAAGTTGAGCAATTATGTTAAAATTATTGTTCTACCCAATCTTGTTTATCAGCTGTGTCCACTAACCAGGAAAGTCAAGACTATAGCTCTATGCACATTTTCAGCAAAGTTATTTTCTCTGCAAATTTATTTTATAAAATGTGAGTGTTAATTGCTGAGGGTTTCCTTGATACAAGTCTTGAAAGGTAGATGTTAAGCAAACAAAACTATCAGCGTAAATGCATCTTGTCAGGTCTACTCATGTTTGCAACCTAATCATCTTAATCAGATGTTATTCTCACTGTTATTCAATGACAGGGCTATTAATAGATTGCTTAATGACCTGAAATAAAGAGTGCAGATGAAAGAAATCTTCAGTTCCAATGAATGGAACTTAAAATTGCTGATATATTCTACTAAAATTGTTAGTAGATTCAACAATTTTTTTTTAAAATCTGTTAAACTTCAACTATAAATGTTCTGTATCCAACTCCAAGCATTAGGACAGAAATATGTGCAACAATATCAATAATCTCAGCTTTTCTATTCATTTTTATAGTGTATTTGATGGAAATTGCCTTTTTATTATGCATGGGTCTGTTTTACTTCCTCAAAATTCATGGCCATTTTTAAACATTTAATGTTGCCAGAATATAATTTATTAAAGAAAAACTGGAAACGTGCATTATTCTTTCTCTTTTAATAAGTGCTGGCTTAGAAAGAAACCTTTAAGACATCAAAAGGGAATTAAGAGACCCACTCAAAAAGTTAGCAATTACAAAAAGATTTTTCTACCTGCAATTAATGTAAGAAGGAAGAGTCACCACTCTTAAGAGAATTTCAGCTGAGATTGTAATCTCTGATTTCTCTTTTTCTGTCAAAAGAAACACTTGATCTGAGTTGATCATTTGCCATCACATTTTAAAACGTGTTTTCCATTTTCCAAAACTATTCAAAGAAATGTGGTTCCATAATTCCTGAGCCAGGCATAAATCAATATATTCCCTAGCATACTTGGATTTAGTTTGGTGTTGGATACTCAAAATTTTCTTGTTTGGGAACAGGCTCATGAATTACCTACATTAATCCTGACATTCTGAATTGAGCAAAAATGGAATTATTGTTGACTACTGTCAGAGAGTATGGAAGGAACATATCATGAGTATTTAGAGCATGTCATAACTGAGGATCCCTCCTATGTAGTGAAAAGATTCTGGTTGGTATTTTGAGATCCTGCCTTATCCTGCTATGGGGATCATTGTGTGGTCTAGCTCCTGGAGGAGTCTCATAGGTGAAGGCTATTGCTTCAACTAACATGTCAACCCTGGCTGAAGTGGAGACTGGGCTCTTCACTAGGGGCTTAATGGCCTCTATAGTGAAGGAAACAATAGCAAAACAAAAAAGGAACTGCCCTTTCCCTCCTCCAACCTTGCAAGGACGTATAATTATTTGGGATTGCAGAACCATAAATGTCAAGATCCACAATTGTATTTGAAGCATAAAGCATGCAGTCTGCATCCCCATTTTCTAACCTCAGAACTGCTTTCAGTCAACTTGCCCTGCTTGTTGTATCCAAATGACCCAATAGATACCCATAGTTGCAAATGGCAGCAGACCACTTCCACTGTTGCATTTTTTTTTCTGGCAAAACCACTGCAGCTGTTGGCCCTGCCTGACTATATGTCATCCAGGATAAAGGCAAAATAGCATCCTTACCTATTTACTGCATTGACATTTGTGCCCTGCAATTTGAGTTAATGAGGCATTAGAGCCTATCATTCATTCATTCATTCATTCATTCATTCAATTTCTATAGCCACTCATCTCAGTCAATGACTCTGGGCAGCTTACAATTCATAAAACACATTACAATTAAAATTATAAAAATATTTTGAAATAATAAAGACAGTAAGAACAATAAAAACACCCCATTTAAATATAGCTGGTGGCAGGATACTTGGCCAGTTAACAATGCAGCCAGGAAATAGCACATTCAATGTCCTGGCACAGGAGCATAGCCATGTTTTGAAAGGCTAATAGGGTCAGGGCCATTCTAATTTCTGAAGGAAAGGATGTTCCTTAGAACAAGGACCACTGCAGGAAAAAAGCTTATCTTCTGGTCACCACTAGCTGACAGTCTTTGACTGACGGGATCTGCAGCATGCCCATTCTGATCAATCAAGTTGGGCAGATAAACATTATTAGAAAAAGGTAATCCCTCACATACCCCAGTCCAAAGCCATCTGTGGCTTTTAAAGTAACCCACCAGTGCCTTGAATTGCACCCATAAATGCACTGATAACCAATGCAGCTTACATAGAAGTGGTGTTACATGTGCTGTGTATCTGGCACCATTTGTCAGGTGGAATGTGCATGTTATTACACAGTATAGAAATGGATACATAAAAAAATGAAGAGTGCCCTTTAGAGATGAAGAAGCCCATACACTCCAGCAGCATGCTTTAGGACACATAAGTGATAGCTAATGCACATCAGCACCAATTTATTTGATCTAAGTGAAAAATGAATTTCCAGAGGCAATTCTGTATCTGTTACATTGTCTCTAGAGTTTTGCAGACTGAAACATTGACTACTTACAGTAGTTGCATCCATCCCTGGAATTTTATAACATAGGACAATAATTAGTTGCAACCTACAATTAATAATAACCACATAAGAGTTGTGTACTTTTGTACTGCCTTTTTACAATGGTTTCATGACCACATGGAATAGAAGGTCTGACTCAATCCATCAGGTAGTTTTTCTCAGCCAACCTCACTAAAAGACAAGGAGAGCTGCCTAACTTGTTTTTTGCACAATGGCAGGAGATCTTCCCCATAGTTGAGAGTCTTTTAAGATTTGTTAAGAGATAAAACTTCCTATGAGCCAAGAACTATTTAGTAAATAATACAGGGAGTATCATTTAGAAGGACAATGGGTCACTGAACAGAACTATATTCTTTTCAAGGGCTCACAGAAGACAGATACCCTTTCTTGGCCTGAAGATACTTTAGGCATACAAATCTATATCAGATATGTCTGCTGTCCATCACAATACATTCAAGAATGTAGGCTTGCTTTGTGCCAAAAGTTGTAAAACTGCATTTCAATCTGAGGTGTGGGGAAATGGATGCAAGGACCCTAGTACAAATAACAAAAAAGCAAATAAGAGTTCCAGTATTCCAAGAATTATTTCTCTGCCGCATTAAGATAACCTCTATCCAGCTCTCTCAGCACTCCAAAGATCCCATAATCCCATAGCTAAATTTAATTGTTATGTGGCAGTATATAATCTCTAACAGATCTAAAAAAAAACATTTTGGAAATTGAGACTCCTGACTTCCTTTTTCCAAAAATTATCCACACTGATATCCAAGGAGCCCTTTTGTGAGAATATTGCATTGTTACACTATTCATCGTAGTCATAGATTCACCAGTATAGCCAGGAAAAAAATTGTGCTGCCAGTTCTGGGCAGTGAGTTCTGTCACAGAGAGGCTTGACTTTTCAGCAACTTTTTCTCTCCACCCTTTTTCTTGGAGGGCTAAGTCGCTCCCTCTCCTTAATTTAATGGTGGAAGCTAGGTAGAAATAATTGTATGATCATTTGCATATGTTTTGAACTGAATATTACAGAGTTGGTTTGGTCAACTAATCTCTTTTTAATATTTCCACAGCTCATTACTGGCATACCCCTATTAGCTTACGTAGTGCAAAGCAGAATATTATCTGGGTTAGTTTTAAGCACGATTATAAAATCAAATTTCTTCATCTCCAAATTTCCTGGACTTTATCACTCCTGGCTAGGCATGATGGACATTTTAGTCAAATACCCTTAAAGGCAATAAATCCATTAAGGTTGATCACAGGTCCAGTATTCTGCCTCTGCCCTTCAACTTCAGTAGTCTCTTCATCTCTTGGGATCCTCGCCATAGCCAGCGATTCTGCTTAATTGCAGGCAACTGAGCAAACGACGTTGTCTTTCTCTGTCTGGCGAGCGAGACAGGGCCGCTAGTGTCTGACCATTCGTATCAATATAATTCCCTATCCTAAGATGAGGCAGCGTCTCTTCTTTTTTGGGGGGGAGGGATCCCGGCTAGCTGATTTTCGTCCCACTCTGCCTAGCCGCGGCTGGATAGAAATTGGTAAAGGAAATCTCTCCCACGGGAAGCGGTTGGCTTCGCTGTTTCTCCGGTGGCGAGGCTTTCATCATTACTCGTCTCGAAAGAGGCCTTTTTCCGCCGTTCAGCCGCAACTAACAGCTCCGATGAAACCCCGTATATATTGCAGGGACTCTGCGGTTCATGGATCGTGGCCTTTTTCCAAAACCGGTATCCTTGAAATCCAAAGCCAGCACTTACACCTTTCGTCAGAGAAAGTGTCTCCGACTTAGACGGTCTCCGACAGCTGAAGAAAAGACGTCAGAACTCGGCCCAGACTGCCGGAGCTGCTTCGCTTCTTTCTTCTTTTCCGCAAGGAACGTCGGCCAGTCATGCAAAAAAGAACCGTTTCTACCAAAACTGCAGATTCCTGTTCCAGAAATGGCATTATTGCACAAGAAAAGGAAAATATTTTACATTGTTCCGAAATGGGCTTTTAAAAAAAGAAAAGAAAGGAGATTTTAAACAAAAGTCAAACACCTATTGTGGTTGGCATGTTGTGGCCAACCTTGTGTCTATCAGACTTCGGTCAAAAGGAGCACACCTCTCTTCTTTGTTCTCAAGTTCTCTGCTGAGAGAGCACAGCCTTAAAATCAAATACTGTCCTACTTTCTCTGTGTGTTTGGAGTTTGTTTGTTTTTTAACTATTTCCACGGCAATGGTCATTCAAACTTTTGTGTTGTGAGCTTATAATCGGCTCCTTTTTCTTTCCTTCAACATTTGACAGATTCATTAGCTAAGATTTACTTATTTATTTCTTGATTCCAGCAATTAGTTTTAAATCTATCATCAATGAAATATGGAAATAACAGGATATGTGATCATGCAGTTGATTTTAACATTATACTGTATTTATATAATATAAAATATTATACAATATATTATTATATAGTCACTTAGAGTTGGGCAGCATATAAATATAAGTTGTTATTTGGTATAATTGTTAAGGCATGAGGCTAGAAGCAGGACTGCGAGTTCTAGTTCCACCTTAGGCACTAAGCCAGCTGGGTGACCTTGGTCTCTTTCAGCTCTAGGAAGCAAACAAAGGCAAACCACTTCCAAAAAACACCCTTGCCAAAAAAAAAATCTGCAGGGACTTGTTCAGTTAGTTACTAGGGATCAAAAACTGACTCAGAACTATATATACAAAGAAAGTTATTGAAAATAAAGACTTGTTGGAAAATATATGAGTGATTGAAAAGTCATTTTTATGCTGCTGTAAAAGTAATTTCATATACACGTAGGCATAATTTTCTCTGCAAGTTTGAACTATTATGTCTGTCATGGATGCCAAACATGTTAAACAATGTGTTTAACATTGTTACAGTGGGAAACTATTGAGATTTAAAGATAGAATCACAAATTGAGGACATGTAAGGATGTATAATTATATAAATATAATGATGAGAATAGTTGGGAATTGTAACCAGGTCTACATCAAAGCCAAAAATATGCCAGGGGAAGGGGGGGGTGTTAAAAGCACAATGACTATATATGTATACTTTTTTGTTCTCTTTGTTTTAAAAAATGAGGAAGATATATGTCAAATTAAATATGTATATTGAAAAGGAATTATAAATATCATCAACATAAAATGGAGCTCACTCAGAAGCTAAAATACACCAAGTAAATGAGATGAAGAGTGTGAAGTAGAGGAGAGAGGTAAGGGAAGAAGAGAGTGATAGGAGAGAGGGCGGAGGGGAAGAGGAGGAGAGAAAGAAGGAGTGGAAAGGGGAGAGAGGAGAAGGAGAGAGGAAGGGGAAGGAGAGAAGAGAAGGATGACAGAGAAGAAAGGAGGTAGGAAGTGGGAGGAGAGTGGGAGAAGAAAGGGATGGATAACGTGCAAATATGGTGTATGGAGAGCAGAAGAGCCAATAATTGTTTTTGGGAATTGATGGTAAGGAGAATTGCTGTAAACATTTAATAATACAATATGATGTTGGTTATGTAATAGTATAAGTGTGATTATATGTTATGAAAATGGAAAAATAAAAAACTTTACAAAACAACTTAAAAAATAGGCAGCATTAGATAAGCTACAAAAATAATGGTAAAATTTAAAAATAACTCCTTTTACTATGAGATTAATTAATGCTCAGTCTATTATTTGTATTTTTACTTTACTTAACCAAAAGGTTTTGTCCTCCCAAATAGCTCCCAGCAAATATAAAATCATTGGGCCAGATAAGGAGAAGATTGGGAATAGAGAGATGAAGCTTAGAAGGAGTGTGGAATCTTTGTCCAAAAAACCGGTTCCACAGTTTGTCCAATTCCCTGAAATCCAAACATATATATAAAATATTTGGATAAATCAATTCAATATTTTAGTTCTGGACAGAAGAGTAGACATCCATTTTGAGTCATTGAATTAGTTGTAGACCTGCAATGATAACCTCGATGTGGTGAATACTAAGAAAAGTTCCTAGATTATTTTTATTTTTGGAAAGAAAAGCAGAAATGTCATTCAATCCTGCTGGACTGAACCCTTCTGTTATATCAGTTTTTATAACCATTTCTAGTTTTTCTTAATCTTTTGCATAGAATCATCAAAAAAATATTGTGGCACCCTAAGTAACAACAGTTTGTTAGCTCAGCCACTAGATTGTTTTTATTTTGCCTTTTTTCTTTCTATTTATATTTTATTCAAAAAAAGTTAAAATACAAAAAGAAATAAAATAAATTTAAAAAATAAAGAAAAAAACACAACAAACAAGACCTTTAGAAAGTTGCATTAAAAAAATTAAAAAGATCCAACGCATATATACATAATATTTTCACTCCAATTGAATACTGATTAATACATTATAACAATACTGGTTTCCACTCCTTGCAAAACAGGCCCAACATTTTCTTGAATAGTAAATCTATTTACAAATTATTGAAATGTGATCTAGTTACTATATTAACAACAAAATAGCTAACAGAAAAAAGTAATAATAAAAAGGCAATGTTAAATTTTAAAATCCTCTGTTAACAAACTGTTATTGTAGAAAAATTACCACAGCATCTTATTTATCTCAAATCATCCCAAAGGTGAAGAGTGATTTCTCCTGGATTAAATATCCATGTTTGTTTCTTAATACCATCTTTTATCAATTGTTGTCTAATGAAATATAATAATTCAATCTCCACAATTGGTCTATATTTTCAACAGGGTCCAGATGAAAGTGTTTTCTGATAAAGTGTGATATATCCATTGCCCAATCTTCTCCAGTTGTCCAGGGGGGGGGGACCCATTTGTCACTTCTCTATTCAATCAGAGTACTGCTAATTTAAAAGAGTGCAGGCTTGAATTTCAGAAGGGTATATGCAATTAACTCAATTAGTTCTAAGTCTATGCAATCCATATCTCTTTCACATCATATTCCTTTGGTAAATCTAATTTATCCAGAACTTATGCATCTGAATAGTTTCCACAGCCATTATCACTTCATCAAACTTTAAAAAAAACAAAAAACTTTCAGCTAAGAATTGTATGTTACCAAAACATTGGAGCTGGCCTGGTCTTTGAGGAATTCATCTGCCTTGGAGTTTTGATTAGTATGGGTCTATTACTTGGAACTCTGACAAGATCTTTTTCTAGATATCAACCACTCTTGCTAACAGACCTGGAAGCCATCTTTTACATTGGGCCTCAGGCCTGCCACATTTTCTCCTATGGGAAAATGGGAGGGGGAATTATATGGAGTATGGGAGATATATAGTCTAAATAACATTCCTTTGTCAGAAAGTCAAGGACACCTTGCCCTGCAGCTGTGATGGTGTGACTGGAAGGTATCTCCAGTTTTGGACAGTGCCTGATTGGACCATGTGATGGACATGTGAGTGCTGGACAAGGACTTGAACTTTCTTTTGCGTGGGGAGAACCTGGAAACATTCAGATTCGGGTTTTCACAGATGTGCCAATATGACATCTCTAATAAAATGGAACTTTAAGGAAACTCAAGCCTCTGAGTCTTCTTTCATTAGGGCTGTTAATTGGAATCCTGACACTTGCTTATTTCTGCATTGATTAGACAGGAAACAAACAATGCTGAAACAAAGAGAAGCAGGGAAGGTATTTTCTAGATATTTCAATCCAAGATTAAAAGAGTTTTTTTTAAAAAAATAACTCCAAATATTCTGCAAATTAAGAAAGATAAAAACGCTGTGATGAAAGTCCAGTATTAATGTAAATGAAATGAAAGTTCTTTCACCATCCAAAACACATCAGGTTTTCTTGTAAAGAAATGAAAGTTATTCAAAATAACAAATAGAGGGGGAGGGAAGCAGAGAGAGAGAGAAGGAGAGCTCAGTGGTTTAAACTAAATTAACATTCAACTGGCTGATCAATTTTTAAAGATAAAAATCAATGTAAAACATAAGATTCAAAAAATAAAATTAAAACTCAGGAAATGAACTGCTGAAAAGAAAATAGATGCCCAATGACTTTCTAACCCTTTCCATGGGGAACTGGAATCTTCGACTCCACTTCCCAGCTGGATCCATGGCTGTCTTGACCCATGGGTCATTCCTATATGTCCATGATGGCAAACCTATTGCACCTGTGCCCTAGTTCGGCTCCAGTACGCATATGCACACTGGCCAGATGATTTTGGGCCCATCCATGCTGCCTTTCCCTTCCCAGAAGTCTCCACACGATGCCAGGTAAGTACAGGGCTCATGCAGAGCCTCTAGGAGGGTGTTTTCAACCTCTGGAGGGCCTTAGAAAGGCAGGGGAGGTGAACTTCCGGGGGAGGAGCTGTCGTCGTCGGGGGCTCAACGGAGCTCCCCTCAGAGTTCTGGGCTGTATATCTAAAATATAGATATCTCCCCTTTTAGGCAGAAAGGGGCAGGGAGGAGCTCAGTTGTTAGAATCTCTTTGAAGTTCACAGCCTTTGTTTTTCGCTGTGAACGGAGAAGAGGTTCAACACAAAGCTGAGCTTTTTTTTTACTCCAGCCAGATCTTCTCAGCTGCTTTTTTCAGCCCAAGGCAGGTCGTCCTCCCCCCCCCCCCCCAGAACAAATCTAAGCTATTTAAAATCGGTCCGGGCAGCGACCATTCCTGAAAACCTTTTTTGTTTATTATTATTTAAAATACCAGCTTCAATCTTACAAAAAACTCCTTTGTTTAACTGTTTTTCAAAATGGCGATTTTATAGCCTTCGCAGTTGATATATTTAATCAGCCCTGCTTTTCTGAAGACTTCTCTTTACTAATTGCCAAAGTTTACTCAAAGTATTTTATTGCAAATCAAGGTGTGCAGAGACTTTGTTTGTTCGCTTTTGTTCTTTTATAATGGCTCCCAAGCCAAAAAATTCTAAGCGTTTTCTTAACAATACATCCCAAGTAATCGCTATAAAGCCACAGTCTTTGCCTTCTACGCCCCCTACTGGAGATCTGTTAACGAAAGAATTTCTTTTTGAAACTCTCAGAGAATTTAGAGAGGAAATAATGCAATTTATTTCGGAACTATGTGATAAACTTGATGCCAAGATTGCCCAAACAAGGGAGGATACCATCGGAGTTATAACCGTGATGACAGATTACATGGCAGGAATGGAGGATAAATTGGAACTTTTGGAACAAGACAATTTTAATCTGACATCTAAAATCGAAAAGTTGCAACAGGAAGTTGAAACGGCAGAGAGACAACTTGTTATGACAAATTATAAAAAGACTGCGTTTGCAATAAGAGTTAGGGGATTGCGTGAAAACGAACAGGAGAATTTGAAGCAGACCTTTTTTTGAGGCTTTCAGTCATGTGGTGGGTGGTCCGGGACTCAACTTTGATTGGCAGATCCAAAAAAATTACCGCCATAATTTGTGGACAGCAAAACAGAGACAGCTTCCGAGAGATGTGGTTATATACTTTGCTACAAAAGAATCCAGAAACGCGATACTACAAGAGCTCTACAACAACAGGCTGAGAATTGATGGACAGGATTTGATCGTTTTTAAAGAGGTGCCACCCCAGATGTTAAAAGCCAGGAGAGACTATGCTTTTTTAACTAAAGAACTTAGAGATACAGTACAGATGGGAGACGCCATTTGGTATTACAGTCACACTTGATGATCAGAAACATCGCCTCAACTCAGCTTGTGAAGCCCGAGACTTTTATCATAAGATTTTAAAGGCGGGACTTCCTGAATTACCCGGACTTGGACAAATACAAGGAGAAGTACAAGAGAAACAACCAATCACACAATTACAGGGCGGGAGCTGTCGTTTTTTCCCCTTCGGAGGGGCAGCAGAGTGGAGATCAAGGATTTAGTTATGCTTCCAAAACATTTGCTTAATCTTAACTTGAATAATACTCTGTGACTATGTCTTGTAGAAGATGGCGTGGCGGTATACCGATCAAGAGACATTAAGGCTGTGGGAAGTGATGCTGATCACCTCGGAAATTATATTGTATGGGACTTTAAAAAAAAGACTTGATGGACAACTTGGAACTTTTACATAAACTGCTTATGTTTTATTCTCTAGGGTGAGGAAGGCGGAGATTGTGATGCTTTCGGATTGAGGTTTAGGTTGAATCGAGTTGGGAAGGGTGGCGCAGATGGGAGGGTAGTGAAAGTTTAATTAGAGCTTATTTTGGGCCAGAAAGTAAGTTGACTTTTATAGTAATTTTTATCTGAACATAATGTTTGGAAGAATATATTCAGGGAGCTTGAAGGAAGGCGGAGCAAATAGGAGAGGTGTACGGATGATAATAATATATATATATGGACACGGGTAGAGGCAGGATGAGAGGAGTTGGAACAGAAACCGAGAGAAATATTTGAGGTGTTTAAGTTGCTTTATAGAGAAAGAGGTAAAAGGGATATATTAAAGGTTTGGAAATGGATACATATTTAGATAAAGAGATAAGGTCCCTAGCTAGAGTAGAATTTTATTTGATTAACTCACTTGGTTTCAACATAGTTTGAAATCCTGCAAGTAATAAATTAATTGAGACTAGGAATGATGCACATTGCTTAAGTGTTAATAATAATGGGAAGCTGAGCTTAAGGTAGAGAGTTTATTGATTTTTCTTTTTGGGGGGGTCTTTTTCCCCTTTATTTTTTTTTATTCTTTATTTTTTGTTTAGCTTCTAATCTATTTGGTTTCAATATACTCCAGACTTTGCTTCATAAGGAACGATATCGGGAATGGGATCTGGGAAGTCGGAAGGGGGTCTGGGAGGGGGGTTCATGGGGGGGAGGGTGGAAATATAGATTCAATTTTTTAAAACAATGAATGCACTTGGATACTGTTGCTTTTTTTTCTTTCTTTTTTTTTTCTCCTTTCCCTTAAATTTTTTTTTTTATAATTTTAGTGTAAATTACAAAACGAATAGACCAATGAATAGTAAAAATACACCGAAGTGAGGAGTAGAGGGAAAGAAGAGGGAGGAATTAAGAGGGAGTGAGAAGGGAATGTAAGGAGGGTGAGATGGTGGGAAGGGGAGAAAGGAATAGTTGAGGGGGAGGGGAAGTAGAAGAGGGGATTGTTGGAGGGGAGAAATGAAAGTTGGAGGGGTAGAAGAAAGGGTGTATGAAGGATAGAAGTGTTATGAGTTGTGTTTATTGTTTTTTTTTTAACTGCACAGTATTTAAGTGATTGTATAAAGGAAAATGAAAATGAAATAAAAGATGTTAATCAAAAAAAAAAAGAAAGGCAGGGGAGGCCATTTTCACCCTCCTGGGGTTCCAGGAAAGCCTCTGGAGCCTGGGGGAGGGGAAAAACGGGCCTACTGGACCCACCAGAAGTTGAGAAATGGGCCATTTCCAGCCTCTGGAGGGTCTTGGGAGCGGGGGAAGGCCGTTTTCATCCTCCCCAGGCTCCAAAAAAGCCATGTGTACATGTGTGGGGAAGCAGGGGGGTCATGTGCACATGTGCACGGGACATGAAATTATGGGTGTGGGCCCGCATGTACGCAAAATAACACAGCATGCTTTTGGCACCCAAGGGGAAAAAGATTTGCCATCACTGCTATATGTGCTCCCATTCAAATCTAGGGGCAGCAACTACTAGTGAACAAAGTTTGGCAGTAAAATCAGCAGATCATTGGTAAAAGAGAGTGAGGAGGAGTCCCCTGGGTTGTTTTTCTGGTGCTATATTATTTCATTACTATAATCTTATTTATTTTTCTTCCCAGACTTGTGGCTTTTCAAATGCCTAGACTGCTTGGTGGTTTGTGGTTTGTTGGTTTTTTTTAGTATATTACATGTCACCAAATGCAACATCTGGCTCTATAGCTAGTGGCTGTATACCTCTGTTCTGACCATTCATGGGGAGTGAATCCCAATGACTTCTTTCAGATTTGTTTCTAAAGAGATAAGTACAGTAAATGAAACACCAGTGTGCAATACTAAACAAATGCATTCTGAAGTTACACTTATAGAGTTACTGACATCAAAGGAGCTATGAATTGCAACCAAAACTGATTAAGATGGCTTACTAGAAAATAAGTTCCATGAAGTTCAATAGGAATTGTAAATGCTGTGGTATGAATCATATACCAGTTTAATATGAATGGGATTATTTATTTAATAACATTCTACATTGTGGTTTATTGCTATGGGAACATTTCTTCCTCCAGGAGGATTCAACCACAGGTCCTCCGCAGATTAGCTCAAATTAGGATATTTCCTGTTTCATGACATTATGACATTCTAACTCACATTTCATTATGCTAACGCAGGATATGTGCATCTCTCTCTTCTTCTAAAACAAACAAATAGAAATGAAGAATCTCAAACCAGAGATTCAAAAAAACCAAATCTTCTAAACTATTAAATACAAAATGTAAGTTCATTTTTGTAAACTTGGGATATTTTCAAAAATGAAGTTAAAAAAAGGAAACCCCAGCAATGCAAATGAAAGCTATCCAAGAAGCAGGGTCAAAAAATCAATATGGCAGCCACAAAGGTGTGATTCAAGCTCTACACTTTTTATTGCATTCATTAAAAATAGGTATAGCTTTTATCTCGCTATCATGGCAATCATCTAATAAGGCAAAACAAAATGGAAATACAAAGCTGAGCATTATCCAAGCTTCTAGAATTTTGGAATAAAAGAAGAGGAGGAAGATGTGGTGGTGAGGAGGAGGAGGAGGAAATTATTGACTGTAGGTTACTATTCAAATTCCCATCAACTTCATCCCACTCTCCTTCCTTACTTCTTTTTCTCCTTCCCACTTCATTGGTTTCATTTTTTTGATCTTAGACTTGATAGATATGGATCAGAAGAAGAATGAATCTTGGTGGATGATATGATTGGTTGGGCCTGACAGGAGCTCCCAGTTTTAGGAAGAGAGAATACACTAAAGTCTTTACTTCCTGGGTACTGGGGCAGCCTTTTGTTTTATTTCATATTATGCTAAGTATTCCTTATATAAAGGTAATGTCTTCGCTCATATATCAATGGAAATTTTGAAAAACTAAAAGAAAGTATGCATATTTTAGATATAAACATTGTTATGAACATGTTCTTGTTGACACTTGGTAACCCACCATGTAGTCATTCTGGACAATTGTATGTTCTTTAGGCAGACTGAAGCAGCTGTTTCAGGCAAGAAATTTTGGAAGGCCGTGATGTTAGCCCTCAATGGATTCCTTTCAGCAAGTAATCATGTGATTTTGTACACAATGACCAAAATCTCATCACTAGGCTCTTTAGATAGGGTGTAGGACTAGCCTTGAAATAAGGAGAAGAGAAAAACAGAGAGAATTAGCTACCAGCCTAATTATTAACTTCTGTGTATAGACTAGGTAGTGGGTCCCATTCAGTCCTTGAAGAACAATGTAGCTCTATTCAAATTACCATGTATAATGCAAATGGGTTTTTAAACTTATGATTTGAAGGTGTGAGTAGACTAGATGTATATAATTCACAATGGTACCAATCTGGTTTTTGAAGTATAGGCTAAGATAAAGGTTTGCGCATGTGCGAGACCGGAAGATGGCGCCCAGGCGTTCTGCTCCGATCTGACGAGGCGAGCAAACGCTGAAAAAAGCCTAAACATTGAACAACTTTGAGCCTCGAGGAGGGTCCTGGGGATGTCCGGAATTCGGGGGACCCGAGGAGCCCAGACCTTGGCGGGGGTCGCCGTTTTTGGGCGACCCCGGACTGCACGACTTCGGAGGTCTGTTTTGCCTGCTGTTTTGCCTGCTGGGAGCGGCCTGCGTTGTCCGGCGGTGGGGGGCGGCGGCGTTATGTCGGCGTCTCCCAGCGCCCTAGACGATTTCATCTGGCCTGAAAGGGAGAGAGAACCAGCTGAACCAGCCCAGACCTTTGCGGGGGTCGCCGCTTTTGGGCGACCCCGGACTGCACAACCTTGGTGGTCTGTAAGCCGTGAGCTGCTTGCATTACTCGGTGGGGGGGGCGGCGCCACGTTTGCTGCAACGGTAGCGTTTTTCGGCGATCTAGGCGATTTCATCTTGCCTATTGAGCTGCCTCACTGGGGCTTTGTAAGATCATTATTGCTCCGGAGGGAGAGAGGACGAATTGAACTAATGTGGGGACTGAGCAGATTGGATGGGCGGTTTTCTCTGATGTTGCATCGACCCCTCCGGTCAGCTCCCTTTACTATCCAGCCTCACTTCCCTTCCAGCATTGCCTCCTTCCTCCCTTGCCCCTGCTCGGTCAAGTGGCCCTCTGGACGCATTCTACTCTTTGCCCTCCCTTGTTGTGGTGAGGCCTTTCCCTGCGTTTTCCACCTACCATCTGAGGCCCCCCTACTGTGGCATTTTAACCTTTGGCCACCTCTGGTCGCGGACTTTGGACTTTCAGACCAGCTAGCTCAGTTCCATCTGGCTTTAAGCATTATCAACACTACCACCTGTTATTATCTCTGGGACTTTATCTGGGACAGCGCTTGTGGAAGAAGGCCCCCTGTTTTCCTCAATTGTTCCGGACTCTTTGGACCTATTCAGACCTGTAGAAGAGGGGGACGCGAGTTACGCCCCTGTATATCTTCTCTGGACCATAACTGGACACTAATTATTGGAACTATTCTAACCATCTTGATTATTGAGAGCCATTTGGCTCTGCCTGGACTCGCACCCTAATCAACTGCGCAATCTATCTTTTCTCTCTTTTCTCTACCTCTTCTTTTCTTACTTTGTATGGGATATGTTAGGGGTATGTATGTAACTGAACGAATGATCCCACTTTTTATTGCCATTATTGTTGTATTTCTGTGTTTTTTAACTTACGTGGGGACTGTTTGGGGGAGTGTTTGAGTATGTATGATTCGGAGGGCCTGCCGGGAGTGGCGGGGGCGATGGGGGTGGTTGAGGGGACCAGAGACACAGGAGAGGGTCGGGGTATTGCGGTCGTAACAGGGAGGGGCAGATACGGTGGGGACTTTAGGGCAGGCCATTACCGGGGAAGGAGGGTTCGCTACATTGCAGAGATCCCTCCTTCCGGCCCTAGGAGTCCCACTCCAAGACCAGATGGCGTGAGTAGTCAGGACCCTGGTCTCAGGCTGTTGTCGCTAAATGCCAGGTCTGTTGTCCATAAAGCTCCTCTCGTCCAGGACTTAATTTTAGACGAGAGGGCAGACCTGGCATGTATTACTGAGACCTGGCTGGGCCCAGAGGGAGGAGTCCCCCTTGTAGAGCTGTGCCCAGAAGGATTTCAGGTGCTGCATCAGCCTAGAGCCCAGGGAAGGGGTGGAGGTGTGGCCGCCGTTATCCGGGAGTCGTTAGTTCCTCGTAGGGTCCCTGCTCCGGAGATTGTCGGGTGTGAGTCATTGCTGTTAAAGTTGGACCTCAAGGGTCAAGTGGGTCTGCTGCTAACGTACCTGCCTCCCAACAGCGTTGCAGCAGCCCTCCCCTCGCTCCTCGAGTCGGTAGCCGAGCTGGCAATTGAGTTCCCTAGGTTGATGGTCCTGGGGGACTTCAATTTGCCGTCGCTCGGTGAAAGCTCTGATGGGGCGCAGGAGTTCATGGCCTCCATGACAGCCATGGGCTTGACCCAAGTAATTCGAGGCCCAACCCATTCAGCGGGACACATGCTTGACCTCGTATTTCTCTCGGAGCAGTGGATTTGTGATCTTGGTCTGAGGGGGAGCGACATCATACCCCTGTCGTGGTCAGACCACTGCCTACTGAGGCTCGACTTCCGGAGGCCAAACCCCCACTGTAGGGAGGAGGAACCGACCAGGTGGTTCCACCCCAGGCGTCTTATGGAGCCGTTAAGGTTCCAGACAGAGCTTGGGGTTATTCCTGACACTCTCGCCCACAGTCCAGTGGAGACTCTGGCTGCTGCGTGGCACTCGGCAGCGTCGGAGGCCCTCGACCGGATTGCGCCACTGCGGCTCCTCCGAGGCAGTGGATCCCGGAGACCCCCTTGGTTTACCGAGGAGCTCCGGGAGATGAAGCGCCGGAGGAGATGCCTAGAGCACCGTTGGAGGTCCGATAAGTCCGAATCGAACCGATCAATGGTAACCACCTGCACCAGGGAATACACCAGGGCACTTAGGGCAGCAAAAAGATCACACATAGCCACCCTGGTTGCATCCGCTGAGTCCCGTCCGGCCGCCCTGTTTAGGATAACCCGCTCCCTATTGAATAGAAGGGAGGCGGGGGAACCCTTGCAGGGCAGAGCCGAAGAGTATGCCCAATTTCTAGCGGACAAAATTGCTCGGTTTCGGTCGGACTTGGACTCCATCCCTGCAGCTCCAGCCGAGACACAGAGGGACCAAGTAGAACAGCTCTGGGTTGAGTTTCAGGATGTTACCCCCGGGGATGTGGACAAGGCCATGAGAGCTGTAAGTACCTCCACCTGTGCTCTGGATCCGTGTCCCTCATGGCTGGTCACGAACTGCAGTGAGGTGACACGAGGCTGGATCCAGGCGGTTGTGACCGCCTCCCTTCGGGAGGGGAACTTCCCCGCCGCACTGAAAGCGGCGGTGGTGAGACCCCTCCTGAAGAAACCATCCTTGGATCCAGCTGTCCTTAATAGCTATCGCCCTGTCTCCAACCTTCCCTTTCTGGGGAAGGTTGTTGAGAAGGTGGTGGCCTTCCAGCTCCAACGGTCCTTGGAGGAAGCAAACTACCTAGACCCCTTCCAGTCAGGCTTCAGACCCGGCTGCAGCACAGAAACCACTTTGGTCGCATTGATGGATGATCTTTGGAGAGCCAGAGATGAAGGACATTCCTCCATCCTGGTTCTCCTTGACCTCTCAGCGGCTTTCGATACCGTCGACCATGGTATCCTTCTGCGACGACTGCGGGAGGTGGGAGTGGGAGGCACCGTGTTACGGTGGTTCTCCTCCTACCTCTCGGACAGGTCGCAGTCGGTGTTAGTGGGGGGGCAGAGATCGTCCCCTAGGCCCCTAAATTATGGGGTGCCTCAGGGTTCGGTCTTATCCCCCCTACTATTCAACATCTACATGAAACCGCTGGGAGAGATCATCCGCAGGCACGGGATTAGATACCATCAATATGCGGACGATACTCAATTGTATCTGTCCGCCCCGTGCCAACTCAATGAAGCGGTGGATGTGGTGAGCCGGGGTCTTGAGGCCGTTATGGACTGGATGAGGGTTAACAAGCTTGTGCTCAACCCAGAAAAGACCGAGTGGCTGTTGTGTTTTCCTCCCAAAGATCTGACTAATATACCATCACTCAGGCTGGGGGGTCAAATTTTATACCCCTCAGAGAGGGTTCGCAACTTGGGAGTCCTCCTGGATCCGCAGCTGTCATTTGACCACCACCTAACGGCTGTGACCAGGGGGGCATTCGCCCAGGTTCGCCTGGTGCGCCAGTTGCGACCCTACCTGAATCGGGAGGCTCTCACAACAGTCACTCGGGCCCTAGTGATCTCTAGGCTGGAATACTGCAATGTGCTCTACATGGGGCTGCCCTTGAAGAGCATCCGGCGACTTCAGCTAGTGCAGAACGCGGCCGCGCGAGTGATCACGGGTGCACCTCGATTCACCCGCATAACACCTATCCTCCGCGAGCTGCGCTGGCTACCTGTCGATCTCCGGATGCGCTTCAAGGTGCTACTAATCACCCATAAAGCCCTACATGGCAGTGGATCTGGATACTTGAGAGACCGCCTTCTGCCAATTACATCCCTGCGACCAATAAGATCTCATAGATTAGGCCTCCTCCGTATTCCATCGGCCAGCCAGTGTCGGCTGGCAACCACAAGGAGGAGGGCCTTCTCAGCAGTAGCCCCGGCCCTTTGGAACGAGCTCCCTGTGGAGATTCGTACCCTCTCCACCGTCCAAGCCTTCCGCACAGCCCTGAAGAACTGGCTCGCCCGCCAGGCCTGGGGATAAGGATAGTTACCCCTCCCGAATGATGAGTGTATGTTGCTTACCATTTTAGTATATGTCTCTATTTTGTTGTCTGTACCCCCCCCCTTCCCAGTTTTATGTGAGCCGCCCTGAGTCCCCTCAGGGAAAAGGGCGGCCTACAAATTCTAATAAAATAAAAAAAAAAAATAAAAAAAAAAGAATTAATTTGAAGTGTTTACTTTAATAAAAAATTAATAAAATCAAATTATTTCTGATACATTTAGCAAGTGCTTCTTTTCTCATCTTAGAAATTACAGTTCAGTCCCATAAACATTCCTAGTTTGGTGTGAAATTCATGCTAACTCCAATTTAGCCTTTTCTGTTGGATTATTCTGTATGATTATTTTTTTTATTGCTAGCATAGGTAGTCCTCAACATACAACCACAACTGAATCCAAAATTTCATTTGGTAAACAAGACAGTTTTTAAGTGAGTTTTTCCCCATTTTACAACCTTTCTTTTCATGGTTGTTAAGTGAATCGCTTCAGTTGTTACATAAGTTATTAAGGGAATCTGTCTTCCGCATTTACTTTGCTTGTCAGAAGGTCAAAAAAGGTGATCATGTGGGATCCAGCAACTGTCATAAATATATAGTGCAGTTGCCAAAGTATCCAAATTTTGATCATATGTCCATGGAAATGCCATAGTTAGTAACTGTGATTCCTAACTGACATTAGTCATTTTTTTAAATGCTGTGATAATGTGAGTTCAGGACTACCTGAACTGTAACATTTCCACATGCACACACGATTTCTAACACTAAATACTATATAAACAGGGACTAGCCAAATTACTATATTAAATTATATCAATTGGACACACATGCACACATGCACACACACACACACATATATGTGTGTGTGTGTGTGTGTTTTATTTGTGCTGATAAATAATTTATTTATTTATCTATTTATTTATTTATTGATAAATAATTTATTTATTTATCATCACAAATAAAACACAAATATAACAAAGGCAACAGTAAAAATAATGGGTTTCTGTTGTGATGGACTCTTGTGACGAGCCGATTGATAGAGAATGGAAGCAGTTAGCTTCCTCCCATAATTGGGGCATACCAGGGGTTGTGACTTTAAATATTTATATATGTATGTATGTGTGTGTGTATATACATACATACACACACACACACACACACACATATACATACATACATACATAGCATATAAGTTTATCTTTATGGTAAAATTCAATATAGTATTAAATATAATGAGGTAGGGACAGTGCATTTATGGACATATCTTAATACTGCTTTGTTCTCCTATTTTCTCACAACACAAAGAATAATATTTCTAAAGGTTGAGCAATATGATTTGTTGTTATGGCTTAATTCATTTTTTTAAAAACTTTGTAGTAAATCTTTTATAGTTCTAATCACCTTACAGGTCCTTAATTTTTTTCTTTGCCATATTTTTCCATCTTTGCATTAGTTGTATTTACACATTTTATTATTTGGGAATTATTTATTTCTCGCATTTGTATTAAATACACATCTGGCTGACTCTGCAAATAATAATATATTAATTAATCTTTGACAGTGCTTAGAAAATATCTGTATTTTTGCAATCTTGTCAATTGCAAAATGTCACATTGCTTGGATACATATATATATACAGGTAGTTCTTGACTTATAACGACACTTGTGCCCAAATTTTTTGTTGCTAAGTGGGGTAGTTGGTAAGTGAGGTTTGCCCCATTTTACAACCTTTCTTGCCATAGTTAAGTGAAATCAGCCCAGTTATGAAGTTGGTTACACAGTTGTTAAGTGAATCCGGCTTCCCCATTGAATTTGCTTGTCAGAAAGGTCACAAAAGGGGATCACATCACTCCGTGATACGACAACCGTTGTAAATATGAGCCAATTATCCAAATTCTGATCATATGACCATTAAGATGCTGCAATGGTCGTAAGAATGAAAAATGGACATAAGTCACTTTTTAAAAGTCAATATAACTTGGAACAGTCACTAAACGAACAGTTTTAAGTTGAGGACTATCTGTACTACGCAAATATATTAAAGCATCCTAAGCTGATAGGAAGATTAGACACATATGAAGGCCAACACAGCTAAAAAACTGCAGTTGTGCTTTCATATTTTTGTGTATATGTATTTATTATTTAATATTCTGCCTTAATAATAATAATAATAACAACAACAACAAGAGGTGCAACCCCAAAACAACTGAAGCACCACTTGAACATCATTGGCGTTGACAAAATCTCTATCAGTTAATTACAAATTTTTACTCAGAATAGCTTATGTCCTGCATTGATATATTTAACACCATCAAACATCTGCATCTGACTCTCCCACGGCCTTGGAAAGATGAATAAAAATGTCAAATCCAGTCTTGGACCTATATCTGACTGATCATAACAAAATAGACAATGTACAGGGAGTTCTTGACTTACAACAGTTCATTTAATGACTGTTTGAAGTTACAATGGCATTTTATGACCTTTTCTCACACTTACAACAGTTACATGAATCCTGTAGTCACGCAATCAAAATTAGGATGCTTACCAACTGATTGATATTTATGAGAGTTGCAGTATCCCAGGATCACTTGATCCCCTTTTGTGACCTATTGACAAGTAAAGTCAATGGGAAAGTCAAATTCACTTAATGACCATGTTGCTGACTTAACAACTGCAGTGAGTCGCTTATCAACTGTGGCACAAAAGGTTGTAAAATGAAGCAAAATTCACTTAACAAATGTTTCATTTAGCAACAACCACAATTGTGGGCTCAATTGTGGTCATAAATTGAGCACTACCTGTAGTAGACACAGTTTTCTGAGATGTCAGAATTCAAATGAGCAAGCTCCTGCAACATTATATCTCAGACTCAACAACTATTGGTAAGGGGGAAAAAATCTAGATAGTGGATGTGACAGTAACTGAAAAAGCAGAACAGAAGAGAAAGAATTGGAGAAAATTATAAAATATAAAGACTTACAAATAGAGGAAGAACAACTGTGGCAATAGAATGCAAAGATGGTACTAATAGTAATAAACATCTTGGATACATTCCTAAAACATCTGAAACACCATCAATCAATTACAAAAGGCAACCCTACTTGTAACGCTTTATATCCCAGAGCAGCATTTGAACACTATTGGCATTGACCAAATAACCTCAATCAATTACAAAAGGCAGAGCAGCTTACAATGATACATTTAACATCATCAAACAACAATTGCCATCTCAGGTCCTTGGGAAAGACTGGATAGATGGATGCCAAATTGCATCTAAATATCTGGCTGAGTTTGTGACCAACCATAATAATTATAAATAATATTTTGCAAAGAGTGTTAAGTATATTTCATATATAAAATAGGGAAGCCATACAGTAAGGAAAGTCCACCCTCAATCCATCTAATTTAACTCTATAGAAGAGGTTGTAAATTAGTTCTCACAACTAATCAAAATCAACAGACCTAAATCTTTTTAAATCCCAAATTTATTATCCGTTGCTACTACTGTAAAAAAAAAAGTAGTCATGTAATTTGAGAACTTTCCAGAGTTGTGAAAATTTTGATCAAATCAAAAATCCACATTACTAAAATCTACATTATTACACTTCTGTTAAATGTAAAATCTCCATTAAGAAAATTATCTAAAAATTGTTCAACCTTTGTCTTAAATTACATGGACAGATGGAGAGCCTCCAAATATGCAGGCTGGGTCTTATTAGTAATAACACAAGGAAATGTTAGTAACTTTTCCATTTTTGGTAATATAAATTGCAGCTGTTGAACTCAAATGTTTCTAATCAGCTTGCTTAATGAATAGCTGTTGGCATTTAGAAATTTGTAATGCTTCTCATTCTGTTTAAGGAGCAGAAAAACGGACTATTCTGTTCTATTAAGGAACTTCTTATATTCAGTCTCAGGGCTTGAATAGTTTATAACCATCCCTTCTTGATACACATACATTGCCTAAAAAAAAAAGCCACCCCAAAACCATGCCAGCAAATTTAGCTGTTGCATAAACTGGTGAGCTTCTTAATATCACATAGGGTAGGAACATGTGTCCATGAAAAAGGAAGCAAAGCCAGTTCATACCAACACTTTTGCAAATCCCTGCTATAGTAATAAACTCAGGGAACTTTTACCAGCTTGTCTGTTATATTATAGTAAAAATGTGCTTTGTTGGGTCTTGGGCTGTGTATAATTAACCTTATCAGCAAAATAGCTTATCTCCTTAAGCAGCATTTGCTTCTGCTTGTAATCAAACTTAAATACACATTAATGTTGAAAATAGGCAGGGTGATACAAAGCTATTTATATTATAATTCAACAAAATCTCTTCTGTCAGAAGCATCCAGATGAATTCATAGTCAAATTAAGAAAATGTAAAATACAATTTCCTCTCTATATTTTTAAATAATTCTGAATTCCACCCTCAAAAAAAATATCCCTGTAAATGCCCTTTGCTATAAGCCCCATAATATCGCTTGTTATCTTTTATTGCTGGGATTTCATAGAAAACTTTTCCCAGTCACTTTACGAAGGCTGACCTTCTTCTGGCTAAAGCTAAGCCCTTGTGTGATAAAATGTCTGCCTGGACATACACACAGCAGATTCATCCCAAACAGACATAAGCTGAAAATGGGCTTTCTGCTTAGTTCATAATAAGCAAAGTATAGCAACGAGACAGATACGTTTAGGCATAAAAAAGAATGATTTGAAAAAAAAATCTTCAACCTGGGAGTTAAATACTTCTGATATTCCAGAAAAGTTCTGTGTTGTTTCAACAGAGACACATAGCTTTCCATTCGCACAGGGTGGCCCAATGGCCTCACCACCCTTTTAGGAAATGTTCCTAGGGTCTTCTTTCTTCCTGGCTCAAAGATCTCGTGACTAATTTCCCACACTGAAAGTACAGCAGTTCTTGGCATATTTCTACATTTAGTTTTAAAAAAGGAAAAGTTGGGAAACAACAACTACACCTGTTGAAATTACTTCTATGTAAACTAGATTTTCTGACTCAGAGGTTTTAAAAGTACTATTTCAAAGTCTGTTATTTACATTTCAGAGACGAGTTTCTTTTTAACGGTTTCCTCTTTTTAAAAAAACCTACTAATGTTATTGAAATAGTTTCTCACCAGTCATTGAAAGATGATTTTTTTTGTAATGTCCTCGACATATTTGAAAGAAACAACATGACTTGATTTTTTAAACCTGTGTGATATTACATTCTTATTTTGAGATTGTATTCCTTTTTATTTCTTAATCTAGTTAAAAGATAGGCTAACCTTCATTCAACAGGCAAACAAAATCAAGAAAAGTAGGACATAGGCAAGTTAAGTGCTAGATTATGCGCTAAACAAAAAGTTAGATGATATTAATTAGTACATTTCAGCAGTTACAAATGCTTCATGCTTATTAACTCAATGGATTCTGTAAAGCAACATGCTATTTCCCCACATTTTTTTAGACAGAATTTCAACCACAATTGTCTTAGAAGATAGATGTAAACATTTTACTTCATGCTGCTGCCCCAAACTTTTGCTGTAACAGATATTCCTTATAAAGGGGGTCACCAACCTTTCCGACCTCAAAGCTCACTAAATTCATAATTTTAAATCCTGCAGATCACTAATATGATCTGCATAATGACTGGCTGGGTGGGTGTGGCTAGGTAATCATGTGACTGGGCAGGTGTGGTCAACCCAATATCACTCACATCAAGGGATGCCTCACCAGCCTCCACTCTCCCTTCCCTTCCCAGTCACTTCTTGTCTGCCCACCCAAGCAGTTGTTAGAACTAAGCAGCCACCAAAAGAAAGAGTTGGCAAAACAGCTGGCTCAGTTCAAATTGGAGCTGGCCAAGAAGCACCTGACTGAGGACCACGAACATAAGCTTTCCAAGCATAGGGAAGACCTATGGGAGTGAAAGGCCAGGTACCAGTACCTGGAGGCTCAGTGGACTAAGATGGTCAGCCAGTTCCAGCCCATGAGGCAGTACCACTGGAACAAGCTTCTTTGCCACCAGCAAAGAAGGCACTTCTTTGGCACTTCCTTCAAGCCTTCACCCAAAGCCCTGCACTAGGAGACTGAAGCAGACTTCAAGTCGGAAGTTCTGCCCCTCTCTTACCCACACAAAAAGACCCTAAAGCGAGAGACTCTCTGCAGCAACACAAATATTTATTGCACATATCCGGCCCAGAGGGCGTAGTTTGAGGACCCCTGATTTAGTGCAATATAAAAAATGAAAATAATTTTTCTGCAGACCACCAAATTTTTTTCATGGACCACCAGTTGGTGACTGCTGCCTTATAATATATCTATGGCTGGAATATTCAAAGTGTTAGCAGAATGTCAATACTTTAGTGCCCTCCCATTTATTCATGTGGTTGTTGTTACCAAATAAAAACATGGCTTTATTGTGACAATAAACACTTTCCCCTCTAACAGTTGTATGTTTTTGTATATTCTCTGTTCCACTTTGGTTGAGGCATGATTGGTTTGTCAATTGTTTCTTCTTCAACCATTTGAGTTCCACTTTTAGTATTTGCAAGGAAAATTCAATAATAGACATCCATTTTGGTGCTGTAACTAGGGAAAGCCTAGGCTGGGGACAGGAGTCTGGAAAAGCAATTCCTTCTCTTCTTCCTCTCTATTTGGCTTCACATTTTTATTACCATTGCAAGAGTTTGAAAGTTCCTTTCAAAGGTTCCCTTCCTTTACTCCTACTAATGTTCTCATTCATTCAATCTATAAATACTGGTCCAAATATTTGAAAGGCTTCAACTCCCTTCGGAAACTTCTCACAAAAGTAGCTTACTCTTTCATCCTACTTGCCACAGCTGTTTCCTTTTCCTTATAAGTGGACAAATAATAAATAGTAGATGCAGCATTGTCTCTCAAAATTTCACCTAAATCCACTTTGCCCCTCAGTGATTCTTTGAGATCTCTAATTTTCAAACCTAGTTTAACTTTCAAGATTTGGCGAGATCTGCTAGTTGTTGCTCCCAACTGAGAGAGCCTGGAGCAATTTAATGTGGGCAAGAAGGAAGCAGGAAGGCCAGTACTGTGGAGGGCTGCCAAAGCAGCTGGGAGCATGAGAGTGTTATAGCAGTAGACTTATATACCTCTTCATAGGCCTTTCAGGCCTCTCTAAGCGGTTTACAGAGAGTCAGCATATTGCCCCCAACAATCTGGGTCCTCATTTTACCCACCTCGGAAGGATGGAAGGCTGAGTCAACCCTGAGCCGGTGAGATTTGAACCGCTGACCTGCTGATCTAGCAGTAGCCTGCAGTGCTGCATTTAACCACTGCGCCACCTTGGCTCTTATAAAGGTTAAAGGACAGAAGAAACCTGCATTTGGGATATATCTGTGTATAAATGGCTAGACATAGTGAGATGATTCTGGAGGAGCCGTGTGTGAAGCTGCATGAGTGTTCCTATCTGGAGGTATGAGATTTGGGACAATAAGAATGAGAAGTGGGAGGAGAGAGAAGAAGGAAAGATACCAATGAAACAAAATACTTGTAGCTCTGGTTTGAAATCAGGGGTCCTTGGTGTTTTCTGAACGTGGTTGCTTTCTTGCAGATGTTTCATTACTTAGTTTGGGTATTGAAATATCTGCAAGAAAAGAACCAAGCTCAAAGATTACCAAGGTCCCCACAAGAAGGAAAGAGATTGGGTTTGAGAAAATAATCCTGAGCACAAGGAGGGCTTGTGCTTTGCCTTTGAGAATACACACACACACACACACACACACACACACACACACACACACACACCCTGCCTTGTCCTCTCCTAAGCCATGGACTCATTTGTGGGTCAGGTATCTTGCTGCAAAGCCAATGAATTACATCCATATTCTCCCAACTATAGGATGAACAATTTGCAACAGAAAGGAAGTGTTATTAGAAAAACAGTAAAGAGTTGCAAGGACAGCATAATGCAATAAAATTAAAAAAATATTCTTTTAGAAATGGAAATAGAAATGCTGTCCAGATTCCTTTTATTGTTTCCTTTTCTAGCTGGTTTTCAGAAAGGCTGGTTTCTTGCTGTAGGCAAGCCTGAATCAAACAGTGATCACAAACAGATATTTACCAAAATAAGGAGTGGAAGGTTTCCTCCATAAGGAGGTTAAACATTAAGGAGGGGAAAAGGGCTAATGGCGATGGGAGCTCCAATCTTTGAGGTCAGGTCTGTTTTGGCTGGGTATCCCTGGTTTAAATTAGCACTGTTCTGAAAGGGAAGATAATCAGCATGGCCCTTTTGAGCACCTACAGTAAACGAGTTTCAACTGGAGCGCCTAAAAGCTTTTTCTTTGCATTACCTGAATTTATTACTTGGAAACTAAATATTTGTTCAAAGTACCTCTGGAGGTGTTCAAGTACACATGCAGTTCCCTCCACTCCTGCCTTCTTTAGCGAGATGGATAGGAGGAGAGAACTTAGATAAACTTCTTTATTATGGCATGTTCTCAAACAGAAGGCTTTTTTCACCAGCATCTTATTCTGTAGTGAATGTTTATGACTACTGCAAGATCCTTTTTCAAAAGCATTACAATGCCTTTCTCGCTTATAGAACTATATATTTTAGGAGACAGGAACCTAGTATTATTCCTATTTTTCACTTGGGAAACTGAGGCTGGGTTGCCCCTTCCATTATTTTTTTATCCTACCTTTCATCCCAGCATGAAGCAATATCAGAGGCAATCACCTCGATAACTGAATTGGACATCCAGTTATGAGACCACTGCTGTGCCCCCATAGAAATTGTGAATATAATTACGTGGGTTGTGTGTCTATGTTTACTTCTCTTCTGTTATGCTCTCATCATGCACAAATAAATAATAATAGTCCTACAACTTAAAACACCATCTATGTTCTCTGCCTTTTCCTTCCACTCAGCAACCTTATAGAGATAGGTTAAAGATGGTGATTGGTCCAATATATCTCAGCAAGAAACCTGTGGAAGGAAGGTCTCCATTGGATCTGTATCTTTTCAGTCATGGTCCAACATGTTAACCACTTTGCAGAATATTAGTGTGCACACAGATGTCACATGTTTTAGTATGCATTTGTGATTTGGTCAACATACTAGCAATAATGGAGGTGAATATTCAAATTATACCCACCCTTCTATCTGGGATGGGAGCACAGTTTGAGGTCCCCAAGCTGAATATGATTGAAAGCCTTGAAAAAAACTAGACAGAATTCAAAAGCTGGAGCAAATTATCATGTTTAATTTATCAAAGGGGAACATTTTATTAAACACATAATGGCATCCTCTGAGAGCACTATTAATTATATTTCTTGTTATTTTAAAATAAATACAATAAATGAAATAAATGGAACTTTCTTGATAAGCACAGGGGTAGTGATAACTATTAATCTGAAAAAGAAAACCTGTGGGAAATCCATAGTAATGAGTACAACCTAGGAATACCTTGGACAATTTTTTTTCTGGCTCTACTGACCTTGTATTTTTCCCCTTACCTCCAAAATAGTTCTGAGATAGAGCCATAACGAAAAAGATTTCAATTGTCTGAAGATTTTTTTAAATTATTTGGGAGATTATATTTGATACAGCTGAAGCTTAAAATGGCCCTATCATCATCATTCCCTTTTTCTTGGAGAAAAAACTTTAGCAGGAAACAGGCAGCATACAAGTTAAATATATTATGATTGGTTGCAGTCAGCCAGATGTTTAGATTGAATTTGGCATTTTTGTAATTTATCTAAATGTCATGTCCTTACCAAAGGATTTGGGAGAAGCAGGTTTGTTGTTTAATAATGTTGGGGGTATTGTTGCAATATGTGAGCTGCTTCAAGTAGAGCTGCCTTTTGCAATTGACTGATGGTATTCAAGTGTTCCTCCAAATATTTTGGTATTGCATCCAAAGTGCCTATTACTATTAGTACTATTTTTGCTTGCTTTTGCCACCATCATTCTACTTCTATTGTAGGTCTTAATAGTTTGTGGTTTTCCTCCTGTTCTTTCTATTCTGCAGGTATTGCAGTGCCCAATATCCAGCCTTCTTTGTCTTTGTTATCAATCATAGCTAAATGTAGGGTGTTGCTTGAATTCTAAAGTCCCAGAGCTCTTTAGCGCCTTCATTTTCTAATACACTGTTTATATTGTGGTCCCACCAGTTCTTAAAAGCACGCAAGTGATGATAGATAGATAGATAGATAGATAGATAGAGAGAGAGAGAGAGAGAGAGAGAGAGAGAGAGAGAGAGAGAGAGAGAGAGAGAGAGAGAGAGAGAGAGAGAGAGAGAGAGAGAGAGAGAGAGAGAGAGAGAGAGAGAGAGAGAGATGGATGGAGCAATATAGCGATCAATTTCAACCAAACTTGGTACACAGATTACTTACCCTCTGGAAAGAAATACTGTGGGGGTAAGGCACCCTAACACCCTTCAGAGTATGTGTTCTGTTAAGAGTCTGTTGTGCCTTAAGATGATTTCTACCACACTGCCTTAAAATGGCTTCTACTGTACATCGCTGTGGAGTTGCCATGGTAATGGCTTCACAGTGCTCCCTCTAGTAAAGGGAAAAATCCAACATCAGAAATTGCTGTGATATTCATGGAAAGAGGGTTGGGATAAATAAATAGCAATAGCAATAGCAATAGCAGTTAGACTTATATACCGCTTCATAGGGCTTTCAGCCCTCTCTAAGCGGTTTACAGAGTCAGCATATTGCCCCCAACAACAATCCGGGTCCTCATTTTACCCACCTCGGAAGGATGGAAGGCTGAGTCAACCCTGAGCCGGTGAGATTTGAACAGCCAAACTGCTGAACTGCAGTCAGCTGAAGTAGTCTGCAGTGCTGCATTTAACTACTGCGCCACCTCGGCTCTACCCGGGCAGTGCAAGGTTATCAGTTAGTTATTTCTAAAATAGGGTAGGGATATATGAATGCCCAGAGTCAGATAGATACTATTTATTTATCTATTTAATTATCATTACATTACATTTTTCTTCTGGGAACTATTCATAGGCACACATAGATGAGAATGCGGCCTTATTTTCTCACCACCACCATTTTACTATGGGATAGGTTGGGCTTGGAGAAATGATTGCCCAAGACTTGCAATATATTTCACGTGGATATTAAATCAGCCATGACATAGCACTATTTGAAGGTCTCTTAAGCTCAATGTGATCAGAACAAAATTCTTTCCGTTGCTGTGGAAATCTCTATGTTCTAGACAGAAGCACTAGTATGTCAAAGTGCACTGCCACATTGTAAAAGGGGAAAAAAAGTAAATATGGTTGCCCTTCCAATCATAAAAAAAGTCCCTAGGAAGAGGAAGAAACAATTCCTTTTTACAATCATTGTGAATAAATGAGTTCATTATAATTGCTAAAGATTTTTTTATGTTCTTGGCAGAAGAATTTTAGTATATTGAACCAATCACCTGGCATATGGGTTTTGGCCCTTTCTACCAGGTACACCTGGATGGAAATTTGATGATGCCAATGTTTCACTTGCTCTATTTATTTTTCTAGGTATAAAATACTTACATAGGAATCTTGGAAGCAGAAAAACCTATTCATGGAACTTTCATGCACATTGAGAGTTTTCAGTCAACCAATGCAGCAACGATTTTAATAAGAACTTTATGCTTATATTTTGTTCAACATTTTCATTTAGTGGTCCTTGTGGGTGCAGATTTGATTTTCCATAGTTGCCCATCCATGTTAGATGCTTGTATCTTTCAATTTGTAGTAGCTTTTTATAATACATATTATTGTTCTAATTATTTTTTAATAATTTATAGGATCATTAAATCATCACTGTGTTGATAGCATAGTAATGAAGACAAGTCTTACTCACCACACAGTGATGGTTTGCTGATCCCAGAAGAGGTACTGTATTGATGATATAATAAATTTAATAAATCTCTTAAGTTATCTTCAAAAATTGATAGAAAAATCCTGATTTTCTGAAGCTAAAACACGGCATGTGTTCTTCGTTTTCTAGAAATGCCAAAGGTTGACTTTGGAAGGAAGGAGGAACTTATCAAAGAATGGCAGAAGAAAGAATCCGGGTTCTTCCTCCTGTTCTTATGCACTGGCCACTTCTGTTTCTCATCTTATATTTATCTTCATTCATCCTGCATTAGAATGAAACAGAAATCATACAAAACTATTAATTGTCCTTTTCTTTATGTTTTTTTTCCAAATAATAATCTCAATTGCCAGGAAGCCCACAATTATTAGGAATTTGGTGGGGTTTTTTTTTTGTTGTTGTTTTTTTGCTCAGAATACATGTTTGAATGTAGGAAGTTTCCCTATTGTTCCTGATGGAGCAGCTCTGGTAGATGTTAGCCAAATAAAGACATTTAATACTGTAAGTGAAGTATTCTTGAACATGGGATGGTGATTGGTCAAAAAGGAAGCTTCAGTTTCTGTCCAGTTGTTGCAGATACAGTGTTAGGAAAATGACTATAAATCCTGCTTGCAAAATATCTATTTATTTGCCAAATCCATCTCTCACAATTTTAACAGTCAAACCAGAAGTGAATATTTTAATAATGTAAAATAAATCAAATTTTAGACTTACAGAGTAAGTTTTTTCAGTTCATATTGCCTGTTTAATGCAATTACTAAATTAACTCATTTTGAGGTTTGGAAAATACATCGAACCATATACTGAATAAAATTATAGGGCTGGCCCAGCTTGGTTCCCCCAAGCAGTTCATTCAGCTCCTAGTATGAATTTATCCATTGTCATCCATTGTCATCTATTGAGTCTGCAATAGTTTGCTTAAATGCATAGATCTTACTTTAGAATTATATATGCTTTAGATGGTCAGCTAATGGATTCTTCTAATTTCGTAGATCAGTGCTTTAAAATTCTCTCAATGGAATCAACTCTTTTTGAAATGCCAACAGTCCTTTTCTATATAATGATTTTAAGAGCAAGTAAAAAGAGGCTAACATACAGCAGAATATTTTGTTGGAATATTTGACAGGACCTCCACTGTGCATGACAGCATACTATTATTTTAATTGGGGGGGAAAAAGAAATTGCACCTTAAGGCTATCAACCTAGCCCATATTTATCAGGAAGCACTGATGAAGTTGGAAGAGTTTAATGCTAACCTATGTCAAGCTAAATTCTGGTGACCTTGTGTGCTTGAAGTTCTCTTTGCAACAATACAGAAGTAGCTTGTCATTGTCTTTTCTGGGATATTTTTTCAAATTTCTAGTCTAACTCTTCTAGTATTTCCTGACAGTTTCCCTTCCAAGTACTGATCATGACCAACCCTCCCTAAATTAAATATAAACAGGATTGGGTTGTAAATTTTTCCTTTGACATCAGTTAGAAATGCAGTTCCCGAATATGCAGTATTTATTTCAAGATAGCCTCAATGAATCCCCTTAGTCTTTACTCTTTAGAAATTGATATTTTAATTGGCAATTGAATGAGAAATTTTAATTGAGTCTTTTGGTCAAAAGTGTACAGCTATGGGGTTTTTTTCTATTAAAAGAAGCACAATAGAAACACATTTATATTCTGATAACAGAATATATATATATCGGTATCAATACTGGTTGATTCACCCCCTTTCCAGAAAATAAATGTTTTCCTTTCTAGCTTATTACTTATAGTACATATTCTCTTTTTCCACAATTTATTTTCCATTTATTCTTATGAACATAGTGGAAGCAAATATCACTAGTCTTATGTTATACTATTATTCTACTATCAAACATTTGTAAAAAATGGACAAGAACATTGGTCAATTCTTAATTCCTTAAATTACTGAATCTTGAAAAATTAGTTCAGGGTTAGAGTATTCCAATAGGTTTTTCCATTTCACTCAGTATTACAAATACATTTATATTTCCATATTCTGCAAAGAAACATTATTCCTACTTACATCAGTTCTTGCCAGCTGGCACCCTTCAGGTTTGCTGGACTATAATCAGAATCATCCCATCATGGAATTTGTAGGCTAAGTCTTCTCTTAATGTTTTACTTCCTAGCCTGTAGAAATGCAGAGTGAGTCCATAGAGTAGCGTGGGAGAAGGAGCTAGTAGAAGAGTTCTACTATTAATGCACTGAATTAATGCACTTTACTTTGATCTTGTTCCTAACAAATCTCTTCACTTAGCAAAGTCTGAGCTGCTAATTGCCTTGGCTTTAAACCCTAACTGCGCTTGGATCTTAACTGTGAGTGAATTTATGAAGTCTGATACAGAAGAAGTAAATATGGCCCCATAGTAAAAACCTAGACTGAAATCACAGCTTGGCTAAAGAGAGTGAGCATTCAGTAAAAAAAATTTTTTTTTGCTTAAATGCTATTCACTTACAAACATTGAATAACTTAACTTACCACTTTTTGAAAAGTAAATTTACGAAGTATAGTGTCTTTATACATTATCCTCCTCCTTGAATTAACCCGACAAAGAAATGTTTTTATCTGGAATACACTTTAAATAGCACCTTTATTATCCAAATTTAGGTATGTGCCAAGATCCCTCTGACATACTATGGTAGACATCTGTGACTTAGATCTAGATTTATTTATAGTGTTGATTAGAGTCTACTGGGGAAAAAGCAGAAACAGAGTGTGATCATTATAAATGTAATAACAACACAAAGATATTTTTAATTAATTAGGCTTGTTTATTCTTAAACCCAAATAAGTAAAAACTTATTTAATTCTTATTTATTTCAATGGATTTACTGATTGCTTAAAATGAAGCATAGATCTTAGGCCCAAATTTCAATATATAATTAATTAATTTAAATGTATGTATTCACAGATTTAGGATCTATGTTCTGATTTGTACAGCAGTAATTCTCTTTATATTTTGCTATTTTAAAAGTATATACTCCTTTTCAATGCTTTGAATAACATTGCTGACTCCCAAAGATGGCCATGTGTGCCAGTAAGCATATTGTATAGTCATAGTGTGTGACCTCCTGCTATGGTGGAACTAACACTGAACTGAACTGAAAAGAAGCAGAGCCCTAAACTAAAGTAGGGAAGACCTGGTTCAAATCATTCTCAGCTTTAAGACAAATAAAAGTTAAAAATGCAGACTACAAAGAATAAGGGAAGCTGGGCACACTCTTAAATTTTATTTATACATTTTTCTTTAAAATAGATATATTTGATTATTATAGTAAGATTCTCACATCATGTGTGTGTGTGTGTCTATCAGTAATCTTTCATCCTCTAATTTCTATTTCTTTTATCCAACCATTGATAAAACATATTCCACGTTAAAAATATTCTGTTTCTTTCTTATCTTTTATTATTACTGTCAATCTAAAAAAGTTGGGCCCACTCTGAAAATAAATAGTTCAACTTAACAGGTATGATGGGTATAGGTTACTATAATTTGGATGGGGCAGAATTTTTGAATCTTTAAGGGCAATAACAACAGGCAATTACTTAGTATGTAGACTTTTTTCAACCATGTCCCATGTATTAATAGTTGCTTTTCTGTCAACTATGAAGGGCACAAAATTTCAGACACAAATTGCATATATCTGCAAAGCCACAGCCATGAGCATAGAAGAATTAAAGAAGTCATTATTAACATGAATGAAGGAGAATGTATGTGTCCCAGGAAAATGTTGCCAGATCCAATCTGGATTGGTCACCAGGACCAGAGATTTTGTCTTCTGAGCTTTCGGACTCCTGCTGGACACCATATTCAGGGAATTTCTCTCTAGCCTTAGCCTCTCCCTCTAACCTAACTTCTAACAAGTTCCCTCAAGATAGGCTCTAGCATGAGTCCGAAAGCTTGGAAGACAAAACCTCTCCTCTTGGTGACTGAACCAGAATGGATCCTACAGCATTATTAACAGTTCTGGGGAAAGTTGTTGCTCAAATTCCAAAATCAGAAGGGACTGACAAGAATGACATACAGTATACTTTACAAACTTTAAATGTCTACTGCCATGTAGGTCCCCCTTTATTTTGGGACCAACTGAAATCTGATTTAATGTAACGGTTAAATAGCTGGCAAGCTACCTTCAGCTGTAGCAGCTCACTGAGGAACTGTGTTCCAATCTCCTTCTGTTTGCCTAACCTACCCTATGAGATTGTAGTTAGGAAAAATAGGAGGAGTGAGTAACATATACCACCTTGAATTCCTAAATGAAAGGTGGGGGGGGATATATATCTAAAAATAAACAAACTGATGGAATTACTTTGAAATCCACAGAATGTAGAATAAAAGTTAGGGCTTTGCAGGGGATTTGGTAAAAAAAAATTCAATAACTCTATTTGTAGAAGATAAACAACATTTTTTCTTAGTCAAGGTGTTAGGCTACTTCTAGCACACTTCTAGATGATTGCCCTCTTTTTTTTTCATAAAACCAGGCAAAGGTCAGGAAAGCAGGAACAATTAGCAAGCTGTTTTCTCCAGCATTTTGGAGACATTTTAGGGTGTCTGGTCTGGATTTTCAGATGCAAAGACAATTGCAGGCCTGGAATGCATTGCTTCCATATCTCTGTCTTTCCCCTGGCACCTTCCTATCTTATCAAGGATAGGGTGGATAGTTCCCATTCTGAACACAAGAAGGCCACATTCCCCCTGAGTAGGAAGTCAGTTCCACAAGCTTAGTGGGACTTACTTTTCAGGAGACCATCTGGCATTTGCCAGACTGCAGCCATTTCTGTGGGTAGACCATGTAGCCTGCTGCTCAGTTCAAACTAAATGCAACCTTTTCCTGAGCAAAAGGTTCCTGAAGCAATTTTGAGAGCTCCTGTGCTTATAACACCAAGGGACTTATTCACCACAGACATTGATCCTACCAATTTCTCTATAACTAGGCTACCCTAGTTTTTCCTCATCCTGTTTTTTAACCACCTTGAAAGTAGCAAAACTTTTAAAGTAACCAATAGGATTTAGGGAGATATATACAAAAGCTACTCATTAATTTTTCGAGAAGATCCATTTTTAGTGGGGAGAGTGAACAAATATTTCAAGATTGCCTGAAAATTCTGTCACCTGATTTGAAAAATTCCTGCTTTAATCAAAGCCAGGTTGTATTAATTTTGGATTTTTCCTTCTTTTTCCTTCCTTTCTTTCTTCTTCTTTCCTGCCTTCTTTTTTCTTCTTCCTTCCTTCCTTTCTTCCTCGTTCTAGAATGAGAATTCATGTCTCTCTTTTTAAAGCAATGATTTTACAACATTAAATGAAGGAGCATGAAATGTGACAGTCTTCTGAATTTGACACAAATCTTCTATTGATTGTATATTAATAACAAATAAATAAATGCTTTCTTGGTCTCTCCTAGGGTTTAAAGCAAATTCCAAACACGGCTTGAATTAATATTTCCATGAGACAAAAACTGGGTTCTAAAAGGACCCAGAGCTTTTTGGCAAAAATTGCCTCCTTAGTTTTCTTCCCTTGGTTTAGTCTCTTCTATTCGCCAGAAGGGAAACTTTTCTCACTTTGCACCTACTAAGTTTTCATCAAACTGGATCTCCGAAAGCCGCTCCCTTAGCGGGAGCGAAAAACTCGGAGATATCATGGTCTACAGGATTACTACTTCTAATTCCATCCAACAGTGATCGCTGAAGAAATGCTCATTTTAAAACGGAAGAATGAGGAAAAAGATCGCTTGGGAATCTATTCTCTTTTGGAAAATAACCTGCCTTACACTTTCCTTTATATTATTTAACTGCATTGGCGTATGCTCGCTCTGTGGCTAAAAAGATGGGATACCGATCCGATAAAATAAAATAAACTCCTTCGCCAGCTTGATTTTTATATTAATACAGTATTTCTATATTCTAACCAAAAGTTGCTGGTTAGAAATATGTGTGTGTCTGAAGAGACTGATTTATACCATAGTCGGGTCTGATTTCAAGGCGCAGTTTCCTTAGAAATAAGCCATACACAACGAGAGCGTTTAAGTTTCGGAGCAAAAAATATATTTTTTTTTTTTGTGGAGTGATTCAACCGTTCACAAGAATAAAGTGAGAAATGGCATCTTTTTATTAAGCGCCGGCAACATCTTATTGGTTCACTCGTTCGTTTTCTTCCGGATTCATCGCATCGTGCAAAGTAGGAGCAATGGTCTTTCGTGAAATGAAACGTCCTTCGGTGCCGTTTCTAAAAACGAATCTTTTCCCCAGCCGGTGGCTGCATCCCTATGATATTCATCCTTCGGTGATGATAGCTGTGGAAATCAAAACAATTTCCGTTAAATCTCAAGTTCTCTAACACGGGAAATACATTACAGTCCGAACTCTGTCAACTAGTTGAAGTCGTGTTCCAGTGTTTTCAAGTCATTCATCCTCAATGACCAGTCTTATAGGATTGCCGCCTCTGTCCTAACCTGTTACAGAAGAATTAAAAGGCTTTGGGGAATCTGGGAGCAGTTATTGAGGCGATTTATAAGGCGAAACTTCAGTGCACATAGCAGGCTGCTAATCATGTACCCAATCATGTACAATGATATGACTTTCTGTTTTGCTTATGGAAAAATTATGAATTGCTTGTTGAGCTATGTCAAAATGTCTGTTTTCAGTATTGCTCTAACACTTTTCTCACATAGAAAAAGTAGCAGAGGCAAATGAGGATATCCCTATATTAAAGATTATCTAAAACTAAATCATGGTAGATCCTTCTTATTTACATAGGATTTTAAAATCATTGGTGGGATCCATAGAATGCAGGGTTAGGAGCTTGCACCAAATCCACTGAATTCCACTAATACTTTGGTAAGAAACCTGCTTAGGATGGCCCTGCCCTATGTGTGTCTCTCGTAATACTCGGAGGAGAGGAGTACCAGGCAGAGACTTCCACACCTATAGGAGTTGCAGTCCAATGCAGGTGTAGAGCACCAGTTTGGGAAGGCTGGCCTAGAATCATTTATGGTATCCAAATAGGATATGTATTATGATTACTATATTTCTTTAGCCTTAGATCTTTCTTCCAGATGCTTCAATGCCTTGTACTTATCCCAATGACAACAATTTTGTGAAGAACACTAGCTGAGAAATATAGCAAGTCAGCCCTTAAACCTCTTAGCTGAGTGAAGATTGAGTTTCCTTGGTCCTAGTCCAAAACCTAATCCAAAGATATAAAAGGTACAATGTGGGTGGGAGGATGAAGATACATAGTCTACCAGCATCTCTTAGACTGTGTGAGGCCAAAGAGTTGGGAGGAAGGGCTGTTGAGGTTTTAAGGTACAAAAGAATCCCTATAATCCTGGAAAATCTTAAAACACTCAATTTACTAATTAAAGTTCCAGAACCTTTCCAAAGATGGCCTTTGCCCCACACTCTTTTGACATATAGCCATAACATGTCTTGCAAAGTCTGGTGCGTCCCTCCAGTAGAGGGACTAGAAACTTCAAAAAGCATAGCTTTGCCCAGGTCCTGTACATAACTGTGTATACAGAATATGTATGTGTAATATAGTATATATAGTTTATTCTGGAACGGTCAACATTCCCTGGTATTTAATAAGCCTGATTTAGTTTAACGGCTGTAGCCAGGCTGCTTACTTCCTTCTCTAACTTGGCACTCTCTTGAAGAGGATCTATTAGAGGAAACGGAGATATTTGGCTCCCCAATTAATACATTTCAGGTAGTTGCATAAAATACACCTTGTTGCTGTAACAAAAATTAAATATTTGAAATGATCACCTACACATAAATTTGCTCAGCCTCTTTATTCCATGCAATTGTTTTAGTTGTGAACCTGCCTCTCGGCTAAGTTTATAAACTGTTCCTGCAGCTAAAGAAGAGCAGCGTTTTCTGCAGCATTAGGTAGAGCTTCGGACCACATTTCTCTAAATCATCTCATCTGGCTCAGAGATGAATTTAAAGTGCCTCATGAATTATATTATATTGTGTGGGTACTCCAGCCTGTCCATCATTTCTGCTTCCCTCCTTTCCAGGTCTTCTTATGCTCCTGAATCAAAAGCTGGGAAATATGGCAGAAAGCAGAACTCCGCCTAAATTCGAATTTAACCATCGCTCGAATAAGAATGAAGGTGCTGGATTCCTTTCCCATTGACCAACTCCAAAGTGATGGAGTAGTGGCTTCTCAAGGTGTAAGAACACCAATCAGTACAAGCAGCCCTTCGTTCCTGCCTTAATTCTTGCCAGATCTCTCCCCATGCCCCCCCCCCAACTGTATTTCTCAAATAGCTAGTCTTCTCAAACGTTTAAATTGCAAACGACAGATTGATGGGACGCAGAGGTAGGTCACAGAGTTTCGGTTTTTGAAAGCCTTTTATCGAGACCAGAGGAAAAAAGACATTACAGTACTCTTTCGCTCGGCCACCTCCTGGTTTGATGCTGAGTTAAATAGGAATTGAAACCACCGTTATTTTAACACAAGGCCATTATTTCTATCGCTGACCCTCTCCCCAGGCTGTAAAAATGGCACTCAAAAGGCAGGAGATGGTGGCGTAAGAGCCCTGCAAAAGTATAAAGAATATGCCTAACTTAAGTGTCCTTTGATTTCTGATCGGTAGGGATTGTTTTATTCGACTTTATGTAATTACTTATTTACCCTCTGTTGCATTTATTTTGATTGAAAAACTTTTTAATTTTTTTAAAATCTTTAACAAAGGAAATAAAAAATATTTTATCTTTAAATGAATTATCAATCACATCTAACCCATTTGCTGAATGATATGTAGGAAGCATAAAGCTAAATGCTTTCTTTTCTTAACTATACACGGAGTTCTCAAGATATGCTATGGGTAGTAGCGCTGATAATAGTATTATATTTTTGAAAGAAGGAAATTTCTAGATGTTAAGTCTCAGTGATATCAGTAAAGCATCCGGAGGACTCCTTCCAAATTCTCCTTTCCAATCAAGAGGATTTCGCTGCGTGTACAAATCCCGGTTTTCAACTTACTTTAAAAGATATGGTAGAAAAGCAGAATGGCTCTTACTCCGAATTTAATTGAAAAAGAACCGTGCAATATATTTTACTTTTTTTGTTCTCTGGCCAGCTTTATAGTAGTAAAGAATCTTACTTTCTGCCGCAAGAATCGTTTTTCTAGATCAAGGGAAAACATGATAATATTCACAGGCTATGTGGTAAAAGTTCCCGTCGCTTTTAGAATCAGACACAGTATTCACTCTCCGGCGCCGCCTGCACCGGGAAAGAAAAAAAATTAACTTCTGTAAAGTAAATAAGAAGCATTTAAGAGCTGCTTTAGTCGCGTTTTGTTGTGCTGCCTCTATTAGCCAGTTTTCCTAAGAAAACGGATGTTAGTTCCGTGTAACCCCATTGGTTTTCTTGTTCAGGCTCCCTAGGAACTTAAAAACGAAAGAAAATATTTTGCAAGTAAGTAAGAAGCCCTTTGTCTATTATGTCCAAGACCAACCCAAACCTAAAAATCTCAAGAGACACTATAGCCATTGCATAATGTCCGAATATATGAAATATGTGGGTTTTTAAAAAAAAAGAACCATGTGGAAAAGGAACAAATTTAGGTTTAATCTTGGGGAGAGCAAGATGGAGAGAGACATGCGGTTTTTATCAAATAATACATAGCATGACTATATACATTATGTAAATTGTATGGCATTGCAATTCTATGCTCACTTACCAGGAAATAGCCCCAATGAATGTAACAATACACAGTGAATTCTTTTTAAACAATTACCGTTACCGCAATATGTTGCAATTAGGCTTAAAAATGTTGCTGCACTCTTTCTAGAGTCTCAACATCTTTTCTATATCATGATGACCAAAACTGGTTGCAACTTGTTGCAAAGGAAGGCTAGATATTCAAATATACCTGAGCATGGCTTGGATTGTGATATGTAAAGAACTATTCAGAGAATATGAACATAAAAATATTACTTTTTTAGACTAATAAAAGTAATCTAAATGTGTTTAATGTGATGTTATTCAGCTGAATGTAAGCTTCTTGGTGTACTTAATTTATACACCTTAGAGAGTGACATTCATGTTTTCTTTGAGCTCCCCACTTGAATCATTTTATTAAAAAGGACCTGAATACCAGGGTGTTAACTACCTGCCTGAGTCCATTTTTTTAAATATAAAGAAGGCTAAAGGTGTCTATGCAGCTTGTAAACCTTTTTCATGTATCTGAAGTGTCATACATTTATAGATTTAATTAGAAATATGTTTCTTCCTATTAACTCTTTTCCTTTTAAGAAGGCTAAAGTAGACATGGTACATTGAATAAGGCATGTCTGCCAAGCTCATGGTTGTACCTTTAAGGTAATAGTGAAAGCAAGTTGATCTTTGAACCAAATATTGTACTAAAGTAGAACTTCCAAAGTAAACTCATTTATCACCAGGGTGTCCTTGCCTTCAGTTGTTTGAAGTGTGGTGCATCCTGTGGAGTCAGCTTCCACCTCATTTTCAGACAATCACAAAGTAATAATAATAATAAAAGTATATTCCAGTTGTATAAGAAATCACCACTACCATATCCTTTGCCCCCCTTCCCACCCCACCCCACCCCCAAAAGAGAGAGAGAAAGAGAGGACAGGAGAAGCTATTTGCATTGTTTGCTTGAAAAGCAAAAATCCTGTCTGGGGGAGGGACTATGGCAAGGTGTGTGTGTGTGTGTGTGTGTGCGTGCGTGCGTGCGTGCGTGCAAGGACATATTACCAATCTACAAAAATAAAAAGACATATTTCATGGTCAAATAGACATATTTTATTCGCCATTGGGGCTGAGAGAGAGACCCAGATCACTATAGTAAGTATGGAATCATTAACTGGGAAGACATCTAGCGGTAACCTCCTGGAACTGCAGGTCCAAGAAGCTGATCAAGGGAAAGTGGGGGTTCACAGACTCCCTCCTTTTACCCACCACCAACTGATTTCCTGGTTTCCCTTTCATTCTATGCATTTATTAGCAAGAGCATGTCCATCCCATTCCAGGAAGTGTTTGAAAGTTCTCTCCTACCCTGATTCCATAATGAGTTAAGAGCAGCATTTCCAGGAAACTTTATCCACCCCTCCTCTTCTCCCATTTGAACACCACCAGGGCACAGTATTCTTACCAGCACCATACCAACGCCCAGCCATTCTCCGACTGCACTGAACTTTAATAGACCAGAACAAACACAACCTAAGAAAACAACTCCTGTTCTGACAGCTACTAGTTTTTGAGCAGGAAGTCCTGAATGCCGAGGAAATATTTCAGCAAAATGCATATAGAAGAGGAAGAGGAAGAAGAGAAACCCTAAAGGCTGGTGGAATTCTGATTCTTGAATTTCTATGTGCCTTTATTTACCAGTCATACTCTGTGCTTCATAACATAGCATCTAACACAACACAGCATAACATAACATAGGTACCGTACTTTATTATGGTCATAGACCAACATAAGTTAGTACAGTCATTAAAAACTCTGCAGAAATAAAGATCTAGAAAATTTTTGAAAAGCTAGAAAATATAAAAAAGGTATGAATTAAAAGCAGATAGTATAAATAAAAAAAAAACAAGAAACTAACAGAAAAAGTAGGACCACTCTTTAGATGGAAACATTTTGTTTTTCTTTCGCTTAATTATGTCTGATTCTTTCAGACTGCATAGATAAGTCTCTGTAGGTTTCTTGGCAAAGATTTTCAGAAGTGGTTTGTCATTGCCTCCTTCTTAAGGCTGAGAGAAAGTGACTGGCCCAAGGTCACCTAGCTGGCTTAGTGCTAAAATGGGACTACAGCTCCTTGTCTTCTGATTTCTAGTTCTGACACCTTAACCACACCAAACAGGGTTTCAGGAGGGCATACAAGCTTAATAGGTGGAAGACTTCATAAATTACAGAACACTTCAATAATGCAAACTAGGTGCTCATTAACCTATTTTATATTCATCTTCCTATAAAATCTACTATAGTTATATGTATTATGAACACATAAATATATCTTCCCTCCCCAAAGATATAATTGCAATTTGTTGTTTGTTGTTGTTTATGTTTACATTTTGGTGTTATTGTGTCTATTTAATTATTTGTTCATAGTAAAGACAAAAGAAGGGTTACCACGAATATATACTTTAAGAGTGTATAAAACAATTTATACATTCTGAGATGGAAAAATGAGCAGGATTATTCTGATAAGCAGGCTAGCCATGGATGATAATTAAGCTTTGAAGTAATCTCAGGATTGTAACAGATCAAATGATAAGATTAGAAAGGTGCACATGTCTGAAGGTCAAAATGAGGTGTGTTTCTTTTCTTTTCTTTTTTCATTATGCAAAGAATCTTGGGTCTAAGAAAGGAATGGGATATAGACCCAGACTTCTTTGCAACCTCATTTTAGTTGTTATTACTAACAAAATTATCTTGATCCAGAAGTTCCTTTCACCTTTGTTTCAAACAGTCTTGACAATCTCCAGCAAGTATGGACAGGTTACCATCACAACACGATATATCTGGCGGGGGTTGGAGGAAAACTGGATTAATTGAGTAATTTAATGAAATTAACATTTTCACATTTAGTAAAAAGGAATCTCCTAATCATCTGGCAAACATATGTAGACACAAAGAGAGAGAGGAGAGAGGGAGGGAGGGAGGGAGAGGGAGAGGGAGAGGGAGAAGGAGAGGGAGGGAGGGAGGGAGGGAGGGAGGGAGAGAGAGAGAGAGAGAGAGAGAGAGAGAGAGAGAGAGAGAGAGAGAGAGAATCACAAAAATCCTCAGATGGTGTTTGGGAAGTCCAGCTTTAGTTATTGATCTGTTTCAATATTTGTGGTAAGGTTTACTGAGATTTTAAAAAAGTGACAAAAACATTTGCAAAGTGAAAAATGGAATGTGACAAGCCAACAAGAAAAAGGCAGTTATGATACAAATTACCTGGTTATTAACTTTAAAACCGCAGTATCAAGATTTAAATATCTTGCCAGAAGTGACTCTCCCATCAGGTATGGTAATTTGGAGAGGACATGTAGAGAATTCTCCATTTGTAAGAAACATTTGGGATGAACAAGGGGACAGACTTTCTCAATAGTAGCCTCCGTGCTCCAGGAAATCCATTCTATAAAGGTAGTGACAGACCTACATTTCCAGTATTTCATAAGAAACTGAAATTTGTGATGTTTCAAGGCCCCCTGGCCCCTCTGATTGAAGGAATCATGAATGATTGGTTGATATAGATTGGTTGATTGTGTGCCATCATGTTGGGACAATTGCTAGTGACCCATATAGATAGATTTCCCCTATAATAATCTGTCCCTAATATGAATCATTCAGATCTTCCAACAAGGCATTCATCACTACTATAATTGAATCCATTCAACTTGGAGGCATCTTAGCTATGCTTTTCTCTCTCAGTTATTTGGCTTGGATGGTTTTGAGTTTATAATCTTGCTGTTATAATTGTTGTTCCCAAGATGGTACGCATTAGCCAAAGTCCTTTGTGAATGGTATTGGGGTTATAAATAACTTTAACTATTATGCATGATTAAATAGTCAAATATGTCCCTGGCTAAATTTCATTTGTATGCAAAGTCACCAGACTAAGAAATAAATCCCGTTGAGATCCGGACCCTTACTACCCTTCTGGCCTTCCGCAAAGCAACTAAGACCTGGCTGTTCCGGCAGGCCTGGGGCTGTTGAATTATCCAGCTCCACCTGATGTTATGACTGTTGCTAAATTTTTAATTGTTGGGGGTTTTTTGTACCCCCCTTCCCTTCTTATTGTTAGTCACCCTGAGTCTTCCGGGAGTAGGGCAGCATACAAGCTAAATAAATTCAATTCAATTCAAATGTTTATTCAGCTTTTATATTTGATAATCAGAAACTGTACCCTACAAATATGGTTCCATTATAAATATTTCATTCTTTTCCATTTGCCCGCCCTTTAGGTATATTGGAAACTAAAATTAAGGAACAGGTTGAAGATTATAGCCTCTTTCCTGACTTTTCTAATGTGGCTTAGTTCAAACTCAAAATGCACAAGGTTGTGTTATAATCAACTTATCAACTGTGAACATTTAAGAAAATTGTGCTGTTTAGTCGAAGAATGTGCAGTTTCCTAGTTGCTTTGTTTAATGACACATATATGAAAGCAGAACACTGAAGTCTCAGTGAAAGAACTGAAGGTAGCTGGTGCTTTCTGAGTTTGGCTCCTTTCCTGCAGTCATTTCATTACCCAAACTAGTGCACTACTACAAACTAGTGCACATTAGTGCATCTATAATGATACCTAGTTTGAAAAATGAAACATTTTCAAGAAGACAACCAGAAGACCACCAATGACCCTTCATTTTAACCCTGAGCTACAAATCTTCTCCTTTATTGGAACTGACAGTAATTCTGAACTATAGCCATTTTGTCAAAAGCAGCTTCCTCTGTATTCAGTCCTTTCTGAAACAACCTTGTCCCAGTTAATATATTTGGGGGAATGGTAATGCTGGTGTCCTAAAGGTAACATTTGAAGGTAACCATCCTTCAGGAATTGGCAAATGTTCATTTTATTATATTAATATAGTTTCCCAACCAATATATTTTCTTGCTCTAAGAGTCTAAAGAAGGGATTGTTTTATGGGCCAGACAGAATAAATCTTTTTTTCCCCAAACATAAATTATTAACTACCTAAAGGAAAGGACTACAGTTATAGATATGGAATAAAAAAGATGTCAACATCAGCATTTATTTACACATAAATCCTCACCTCTCCACCATCCCTCCAATTAGTTTCAAAAATAGTTTCTGCCATTTACTCTTTGGTGCTGGTCTAAACAAACAGGGCTACCTAGGAACAAACAAAAACAAAATCTATTTTAAAAAGATTTTGAAAGATGGAAGAATAACCAAGTTATTGGAATATTCAATCTGATTTAGATACACAATAACAACAGAATCTAAATTCTTGGATAGAATAGAAAGAACATGAGCATGCACACATATACTCTGCCCAAAGAAATCAAGGCCTGGATAGTACTATTTATTCATTTGTTTTTGCAATATTTACAACTAATCCTAACCCTGACTGACTCTGGATAGCTGACACAAAATTAAAACTCAGTCTAAACATTTAAAATGATATCACCCCAAATATATCCATAAAAATCATAAGCTGTCTAAAACTAATATTATTTGGCTGGTCGCATTCTGGAATAGATCAGGTAACAGTTGTTTACAAAATGCCAGCTAGTGTTATGGCCATTTGTAACCTGGGCAAAGAGGATTCTACAGAGTGGAAGCCCTATTTGGACCTGCAACAGGCTCTCTCTTGATCGCAGGCCCACAGAAGAAGATTCAAGTCCAGAAATGCATTTCCTAAGATATCCTGATATTGTGCCATAATAATATTGTATGTAATATTGGCTGCCAAAATTATTTTGGTAGATGATCCAAACATTTCATAAAGACCTTTTTCCATTCCTAGAAATACAAAATGAACTGCATAGATATTCATTTTTTGGATTTATATTCTACGTTCTCATTTCTATTTCTCCTAAAAACAGCAGAAATGTAAAGTAGGTGGGTTGAGAAAAAGGGATGGGCTCATGGATACTTAGTGACCATCTGTGGCTGAGAGTGGATTTGAGTCTGGGTCTTCTCAGTGTCAGTTCAACATCATAACACTGAAGATATGCAATTGCCTCATTCTGCTTATGGATAGCTGACCAGGCCTGAATAACTTATATACTCAGCTGATATAATCTGTCTCTCCTAAGCAAGGTTGATCTGGCTATTACTAGATCAGATAGTACTAGCACTGTAAAATAGATTAAGCAGTCCAAAAGGAGAACTACAACTAAGTATAGTTGCCAGGAAAAAAAAGGTGGATGGACCTGTACTCATCAGGAATAGAATTTGATTGAAGAGAGTTTAAGAAGATTATACTTACTTTTCAAGTCAAGGAATCCAGATGAAGCTTCTCATTTACAGGGATAATGAAGAATAAGTAAGGTAATGAACCCTGCCCATCTGAACAGGAAACATTTTTGGAATGTTTTGGGAAACATTTAAGAAGTAAAGTCCCTGAGTCTCAGTTCCTCAAGTGATAATTTGCTGGTAAAATAATATAAAATATCATAAACTTTTGCTGCATCCTACATAATCATCATAAAATTACTAACGATAATCTATTCAAATACATATGGTATGAATTAACACTACTTCCAGCATGAAAACACCAACAAGGCAAGCAAAAATTCATTTAATTACAATCAATGGATTTGATTGCAGTTTAGCAGGAAATATCATCTCCTCTCCTTACAGTTGTTATGTCAAACTGAAAAAAACAATAGTGTTTGAAATCTTAAATCAGAACCACCTGAGAACCTATATTTTTCCTCTGCTACATCAAGGGTGCCAGTTTACTTCTATAATTATGAATGTAAACTAAGGTAAATGTCCACTCTATTCTGTCTGGGGTTGGTTCAATTCTACTGTATTGCTTTCTTGACCCACTATCTTACCTGTTTGGCTCTTAAACTGAAGTATGATTCTTTTTTCTTGTCCATATCGGCAAACAGGGCAAATAGACTCCTCTTATTCTCTTTAACCTAAATCTGACTACTTCTTTCCATTGAGTTTCCCTAACAGCAGATGTAATTGTTTCCCCAAATTGGTACCGACACTCCATGTCATTCAGATAAAGAGAAAAAGAGATGGAGGGAAGAAGGGAGACTGACTGATAGGTATATAAAGCCATATTGCAAGGACATTGAGTGTGGATCATTTATTTCTGTTGTTGCCTAGGAGAGCCTGTGATTGTCAAGATAGATAATTTACTTTTGACTTTCTTTTGATAGTGTCTAAATTGAATTTGTTTTTTATGAAGTACAGAAAATACTAAAATTGTTACATATAGGCCTCGTCACTAAAATTACAATGTTTTGGCCTGCAAAATAAAGAAATGAATTATTTCCTTTGAAGCTAATTAACTTTAAGAAGACACATCACAGGAAAGATAAGGAAAGACATTGGGTTAGAATAAGCACTATAGATAAATAGATAGATAGATAGATAGATAGATAGATAGATAGATAGATAGATAGATAGATAGATAGATAGACAGACAGACAGACAGACAGACAGACAGACATATAGATATAGATAGCTATAGCTATATCATACATATAGATATAGATATCTATAGCTATAGCTATATAGATATAGATATAGATATAGATATAGATATAGATATAGATATAGATATAGATATAGATATAGATATAGATATAGATATAGATATAGATATAGATATAGATATAGATATAGATATAGATATAGATATAGATATAGATATAGATATAGATATAGATATAGATATAGATATAGATATAGATATAGATATAGATATAGATATAGATATAGATATAGATATAGATATAGATATAGATATAGATATGCTGGATTCTGGATTTATTGCTTTAAAGCTTGGTTCTTGGCATAGTTTTAGTAACTTCGTATTGCTGTGCTATGACATGATGAGCTGCATTTATCTCTGAGCTCAGTTTTTGTTTTTGTTTGTTTTTAAATTAAACACTCATATAAAATTGATTAGCTTATAAAGCTGCATGGTTTTTTTTGCCTAGTCAACTCTTAGAACCATTGAATAAAGCTGTTACAAATATGGTGACTGGAAGCCTGTTTCCCAAAGAAACCTTGATTGAAATAATAAAGTACCTACAACTTTCAGCTCCAGGATTTCTTATCTAATTCCCTCCGTTACTGATGAATTTGCTAAAAGCAGGACTTTTTCTGTTAAGATGAGACAGACTTGCAACTCCCAAGAGAAGGAGGGAAATATATTTGACAGTCACTGGATACTTTCAACCCTACTTCAGCTTTCTTATCCTAGTTAAGAGAAGGCAAGAGAAAATGATGTTGCACAAGCAGAGAAAAATCCAAGACCGTGTTGGAGATCGAGATCGTTAAAGACCAATAAAAGGATCCCCAAGTTCCAGTAACATTCCAGATCACGATCTATTCCCTGAACTGATCTTTTATGCGGCTTTAGCTTGAGAGTTTAAGAAAATGACATATAATAATTGATAACATAGACTTGGGCATTTTGACTGTTCAAAGTAAGAAGCATTTTGTCTTCTTCTAGCCATAAATGAGCAGGGACTTCTCCATCTCCATGACTATAGGACCTCAAGGAAATCCTTCATCAAACACCTCTGCTCTGCCTTTCTTTTTCCTCCTCACTGAAAGGGCGACTTGCTTTGGAGAAAGTACTTCAAATGTCTCTTACCCACATGGTGTTTTCTAACCTCAGTCAGGCATGGGAACCTGGAGAATGGAGAGGAGCCTGGAGAATGATTTGTCTGGCTCTCAAGCTCAAAAAGGTAGTCAGTTTTGGGAGGGGTAAGGACAAAAAAGTCAAGCTGGTGGCCAAAAACAATATTCAAAGCTCTGCTCATGTATGTGCATGTGTTTAATTTGTTTAATTAATAGTTACATTTATTACTGAAGCTAGAATCACTAAACTGTCCTGCTTTAGGTTACAATGGATAGATCATTCATTCTCTTAGATATTCATAACCCACCTTTCTTTGTAAAGATCATACCCAAGCTGCCTTACAATAACATGAGTGTATATCACAATGAAATGTTTTGGATTGGCCTGTCCCTGCTAGGAAAGGTTGCTGCCTCTGTTGAGAGAAGATGTTTTCCAAAAGATTTTTATTAAAGCCAGAACACAATTTGTCAGTGAAATGAAAACTTTGTCTGTTGAAAATCCTAAATCAGAACCCAGGGTTTTTTTTCCTCCTTAACTAACCTTCCCCATTACCTTCATAAACCAACATTTTGAAATCACATACATAGTAAATATAAATATATTGATAATGACTATAAGACTCAATGGAAACAAAAAAGATTAGTTAGTAATTTGATATCACATACATAGTATTCCACATAAATATATTGATAAGGACAATCAGACTCATTGGAAGCAACCAAAAAAAGCTATCCTTTATTAGATTTAGAATAAAGATTCTCCCTTTATTTCAGATATTCTTGGTTGTTCACATGATGGGAGTTCTCCCTTCATTTTTATACCCTCAACAGCAGCCTTGTCACACAGGCTGAGCTGAAGCAGAGTGACTTCCCCAGAGTCACCCAGGGGTTTACAAGCTGGGGGAAGATTTGAACCTTGTTTTTCTCCCTCCCAGCTCTTAGATCAAAACTTCAGTTTCTAGAGTTCTTGGAAAAAAAGAAGTTGTCAGTGGGGCAACTATTTCTGAATTAGGCAAGGGAGAATAAACAGACTTGTGCATATGCACCTCCACTCTCCCCGTTTTTAGATTTTAAGCTATATTATACTGAACTTACATAGTGTTTTGTAGGATAAACAAACCCAGATGTTTTCAGCAGCGCTTTCTGTAAGGTAGGGTAGTGGATAGGATAGCGAGATATACTATCATTTGCCTGGTTCTATTTTAGAGGCGGCCTTGCAGTTCTGCAACCCGTGAAAACGGGTTAAGGCCTGCGAACTTCGCGGCGGTAAATGCCATCAACAGAGTGGAGCGCGGCAGTCATGGAAGACCCCAACACTGAGCCTGCGCGCTGGACGTCAAGCCCATTGACCGCAAAGGGTTAGGAAGCAACGCGTGGAAGGTCAAGCTCTCTGCGTCAACAGAGATACAAATTCTCCTTGTGTTTTGACAAAGCTGCGTTGGGCCCTGTTCAGCTCTCCAAAGTATTCCATAACAAACTTGTTAAACGGATCCTCCCTTCGCGATGGTAATCTCTTTCAGAAACGACCTCCATCTAAACGCTCGATAGAGCACGATTAGGTGCCAAGAGAAGATCTGGCGCTGCAGAGTGGCTTCCATGTGTTTATAGCCGTTCAAGAATTCCGGCGGGGGAGCTGCTTGCTCGCTTCGTGGTTGTTCTTTGTCATGCTGGATGGAGATTCCACGGTACTTCCTGTCAACTGTTTAATCGCCCTCCATCCTCACAAGAACGGGACGTGCCGTTTAAGGCCCTTATGAAACATTCACTCCCTTATTTATGTTAAACAGAAATAAGGTGGTCTGCAGCAAGCCATTTATACTAGAACAGGTCACGCCGAGTTTTAAAATCCCTGTTTATCAAAGTAGTACTAACTCCTTGTAAGATTGTTTGGAACTTAGGTCGTGAATATAATTCAGAAAAGTCTGCTCAGAATTAACTCCCATTAAAATAAGTGGAATTACTTCTAAGAAGACTACAATCTTACTAATGCACACGAGAAATAGGGTCTCCAAAGTTGCCTCTGCACAATTCCGTAGGCTATGCTAAATTAGTTGAGTAGCTTATGGTTATGCATATTACAGGAATTCAATCATCTTCTTAGTATCTTTTGTGAAGGGAAACATCATGTCAATTTTTAAGATAGTTTCAGGAAAGATAGCATGCATCTGACACACAAATTGTGATTGCTGTCAGATCTAAAGGTCCCACTTCAAAATCCTCATATAGTTAACATTTTTTTCAATCATAAAACTAGGCACTGGGAAATAATTCCACTGGTTTTGTTATTTTATGGACTACAAATGTCCTAGAACAGAAATTGATTGACACAGTAATATTGTTCCAAAGCAGTTTTAGTTATTTGCATCAAACCAGTAATTCTTAATGGACTTCTTTTGCTTATAAGATATATATTCATTAAATAGCAATATTGGGTTAACTGGAAGCCTTAATTTAAATAGCAAGAAGCCCATTAAGAAGTTATTCCATGCATAAACTTTCTGCATTTTGGTGGTACTTTATAATTGTTTATTCAGTCAGTCATCAGATTTATATTTTTGCTTTTTCTCCTGGAACTCAACATGTCCTTCCTTCTCTAGTAACATTCCCACAGCAGTAACTTTGTAGAATAGATTGAGTTGAAAGTAACTGCCCTAAAGATCTCCCACAAACTTTCAAGGTTGTGTGCATCAAAATATGGATCTTCTTGGTTGGTCTACACCTAAGCTTTATATACACTTCATCAGAGAATCTGCACCAATAATTATTTATATATAGTGTGTGTGTTTGTGTGTGTGTGTGTGTGTTTGTGTATAAAAATCCCAAATCTGTGGACTATTGAGTCCCTGGAGAAGGGTGGGAGCTTCCAGAGCAAAAGGCACTTCTATACTAAATATATAAATAGTTGGAAATTTTACTAAAATCAGGAGATCTTGCTTCAAACAAGTTCTCTCAAGTTCAAAAATACTTGAGAGAGAAGTTCCATGAGTCTGAAAGCTCAGAAGACTAATGGTTTGTGACCGACCCAGTATGGATGTTGCAAAAATACTTGTAGATTGAAGAGATTTGTTATTGAAGCTACAGATTGTTGAATGGGTGAAAATATCAGAAGTTGTTCAGGCATCTCATCTCACTAACAAAAGAAAGTAGCATTTTAATACAGTAAACAACCATGGTTATTGAGAACTACTCATATTCTATGCAACTTTGTTTGTATGGTGTGCACTGCCTTTTCGTAATGAACTCCATCTTCATAATCATCTAATAATACCGACCACATTCACAGACTAATTTGGATCAGGGACAATAAGGCAGAAAGAAAAAGAAGGCAACATCCATATCCTTTTTAGAATGCTTTTCCAATGTAAGCCTCTCTCAGTTCAAAGTCCATGAGTCTCTCAATTAGATGCAGTTTCTTTGTTCCCAAATCCTCTCTCTCCATTATTCTAAGCTCTCTGATAATTGCTCTAAACTATCCTAATTCGACAAATATGTTGGTCTATATGAATCCCAACTGGAAATCAGAGAAGCTGTGATTGTCCCTATGTATTTGGAAGATACCAGATTATGGAAGGCAGCTCTAAAGTATTTTAATTTAATGTAATGATTAAAATCATCTACACCTATGAATTTTCTCCCTGGTTATCAATCATTCTTGTAGGAAGTAGAGTTTTCTTCTCCCTCCTAAGAGAATGGAAGTGGAGCAATTTCAGTTGAAGTATATTGGGAGAGCCACTCATACATTACTAGTGTTTTGCCTATGTCAGAATGATGGTACAATGATCACAGCTCTATCAGGAAAGTTATTTCTCCTATCACCCTAAATGTCCCTAGACACAATGGGCGAAAACTTGCCATCTATCAGAGTCTCCAAAGATATATAGCTCTGAGTGTGAGGATAATTCCCCCCTTGCTTGGTTGTACAGCAACAGTCCACACAACTCTTGGCCAAGTATTCTTCACATTCCAGTGAATGACCTGCTCAACTAGGATTGTAGTTGGAAACATGTTTGTGCAACCCTTGAGGCTTAATAAAGAATGGATCTCAATAGAAAATGTCTCCTAATGGGGCTTTAGGAACTCTTAGGAAATAGTTAATAGTAATCATTATGGGCACTTTCCAAATCTTTGTGATGGAATCCATCAATTAGCAAGGTTTTCCCATTCATTCAAAGAGGATTTCTTCTGCTTCTCCATATTGTATCATATTGATGAAGGAGGAAACATTCACATATTTCATAACAGGATCCTATAAAATACAGTGCTCCTCTCTCTTAAATTGGTTTCTCCATTGGGAGTATCCACAAAATAAGGAATGTTCACTTCTAAAGGGATTAAAAAAACAAGAAAAGGTAACACGTAACACGGCATAATTTAGTACATTCCAGACAAAGGAGTACTGTATTCTCCTGGTTACTGTATAGTATATACTTTTAGTTTTAAAATATGGCTGTGCATCTTTAATGGTCAAAGCTTATCTACTTTAGGTGAATTCTAAGGATTATGAGAAATTTGAAGTGAGATAATGGATAATGTTCAAGGAAATCTCTTTTTATCTTATATCTTTCTCTCTTACAAATGGGATCAAGTGTTTGTTTCAAAATTGATTTCAAAACAAGCTATAATATTTTCTATAACATACTGTATATGACCTCTTAAAATGGATTTATTTTAAAATAGTTTTGAGAATACACAATATATGCAAAAAGGTTACTTTTGATATTTTTTACAGATATTACAATTAAGTAGAAGGTCAGAAATAATTACAAACAGTATCAGAGAGCTATTTAATTATTTCTATGCAACAGTACATTTTGCAGTAATTGTGAAAGAAATCAAGATAATCTACCAGGCACAAACAGGGAAAGCAAAACATGCTTGCAATTGTAGATAACTTTATATTCATGAAAATTTAATTTTCAAAATATTAACTTTTATATCTTTTTTGTATATTTGATTATTGAACCAATAAAGTATATTGCTATATAGATATTATCAGTAAGTCAATTAAAACAAATATTTTTTTAATCATAGTTTTATTTTCTTTCGCTTTAGTTCTTTCTTATAAACTCCTGGATTAAACTTCCAATTTTGCTTGTGGAATAATAACAATAATAATAATTATATGTATTTACATCAACAGCTCATCCAAGAAACAGATCTAATCTGATTTTCATCTCGGTATTCATATTACAGGTAAATATCTCTCCCACCTTAAAATCCTTTAGCACAATGCTGATGTGTTAAAATTACATCTTAGAGAAGTGGCTTAAAAAGACAGAAATAAATTAATGCCATCAATTTCAACCCAGTGTTTTCATCATCAGATCTACATACACGGGGGGGGGGGGCAGGGGGGATAGAGATATTCACCACCGATGTCTTATTCACAAATTTCAGATAGTCTTTGCAAAATGATAAAATTATCATAAATGTGCATCGTATGCTTTCCTAAATTCTGACCAATCAGCACCAAGGCACCTCCTTTAATTTATTTATATTTCCTAAACGTTTTACACCTTTTTTGAATTTTGAATCAAGGTTCGCAAAATGCTCTTTTTTTTTTAAAATCACGAAAGTCAAAGACTGGTGAACATTTTCCACTATTTTTTTTCTCTAGTCTACCTGTGTTTATTTTCTTTTTTATACCTTCCCTCATATTTAAGAGAAACCTACTTTTGGGTAATCATTTTCTACATCTGGGTGTCCTTTGAATATCTTCCTTATTTTCCCATTATCTCCCCCTCCCAACCCTAAAAAAGCCCTAACCATAAAGTCCTAACACTCAGGAGGATACAGGGTGCAATTGCTGCTGAAAAATTGTTTAGTTATGTGAGAAATTCATTCTTAATATTGGTTCAACAGTGTCCTCATAGAAAAATATATAGAGAAAATAGAACCTTCCAGCTGCCCTGAAAAATAAACGCCAGTAACCAGTAAATTGAAAGCTCCATGAGACTTGAATTCAGTTTCCGACTATTATCCAAAGGTTTACTTCATTTCGGAGAGGGAATTTAATATGGAGTGCATATGTACATGCAAACTGTTACTACTATTGGAGATCATCATGAGGAAAAACCCAGATTAATTAAAGTGAACCATATTTATGTTGCTGGCTACAATAAGAGTACTCAGTCTAGTGAAATTAAGTGAGATTTTCCTGTTGGGCTTCATTAATTCCATTCATTACAATGCAGCATATAATGTATCTTTAGTCAACCTTTGAAATAAAGCTTCAAATTATCTCTGTGTAAATCCTAGTGAAATCAATGGAGCTAACTTTCTCAATTGACACATCCTGGAATGTAATAGCAAGTGTGTTAATTTCCTTGTTAATTTCAGTGCAGTTGTTGGAGCCGGCGGAGGAGGCAGACAGATAAGAAGAATCATGCACACACACACCATACACAAACACACACACACACACACACACACACACACACACTGCACTTCTATGCAAATTCTCTTTATTGATACTAGGTAAAATTTTGTGGCACCTATTATTTTTTTAATCTGGTATTGTGTGTATTCTGTTAAATCTCTAGACACCATATTCTTTCATGTAACACGAAAGCTCATTCCAAAGACACCACTAGGTGTGCACAAATTGACGACATTTTTGCTATCAATACCTCATCATATGAGAAAGACTGGGAGGATAAAATCATCCAAGAGTCTCAGTTCTTCTCATTTTATGACATCAGGAACAACCAACCACTTTGCTCTCATTACTTTTTAAATTTTCAAATACTCCTGGATAAATATAATCCTTTAATGTTTAGCTAATGTAAAGAGCCAGGACAGAAAATACTCAAACGCTTTTTGTTCCATGGGGTCCTTAATGTTCTCTGAGCTTGATTCTTTTCTTACAGACATTTCATTACAGGACCATCCTCACTTATTTTTGCAGATAATTTACTTTTATCTATAGATTTTGTCCAAGGGATAGATTAGGATATAATTATGAAATACTTGCTGCCAATTGTGCTGTGACCACTTCTACTTTCCTTTCCGTTCTTTCCCTTCCCTTCTCCTCCCTTCCCTTCCCTTATATACATACACATGAGAGGGGAGGAAAGCGAGCACTGGAAAATAAGGTGCAGTATTCACCATCACTGTATGGGATTCATCGAAACTTTTGTTGTGATGCCAGAAAACCATACTCACCAGTAGTAAGCAATTCTCTCTCATCTTGGAAATAAACTTTTAGGCCGCATATTGAGAAAGACTGTTCCTGATGGGTTCTGATAGCAGTGAGCAAATTCCACCAAGTAAAAGATTCCAGTTTAGAGAAAATCTCTAACAGGGGAGCAAATTAAACCGGAATACATATTTATATTTTATGCTAAATTAGTATTAATCGCAAAAGAATCCAACAGCACAATCGCCTATATATGTATTGACACCCCCCCCCCCACAAGCGCTTACCCTCCCCCCTGCCAAGCAACCGCAAGGGAGGAAAGTCTTGGTGTCTGGAGGGTTAGTTTTTCCTACACTGTGCTCCAGTTCTCATCCATGCCCTTTGAGAGCTGAGTAGAACTATTTAGAAGCCAGTTGCTACTTTGTAAGAACTTCACTTAGGAAATCCAAGAGGGTTTCCAGCAGATTTTGATCAGTCCAGTCAGGTGGGACAAAAGGGAGCAGGACCCTTGTGATAATCTCGCCCCAGGCTCATGCCCCATCTTTCCTCTTACTTTAATCTGGATAGTTTTAATTCATTTCATATTCATTTCATATTCATTTCATATTCAATTCAATTCATAGTTTTAAATTCAACTACAATTTCAGAAATACCTTTGCTCAATTATTTATTTACTGGTGTCTACTCTCATCATTAAGTTAAAATTTGGGACATTTTTCTAACAGATGATCTCAAATTCTAATATCCCCCCGGAGGACCTTCCTTTCCTTTGAAACAACTTGGAAACATTGGCTCTTAGGAAAGAAAGAAAAGACGAGAGAGAGGGGGGGGAAGGAGGGAGGGAGAGAGAGAGAGAGAGAGAGAGAAAGAGAGAAAGAAAGAAAGAAAACAGAAATGTCTACATGCATACATTTGGATAGGATGCATAGGATGTTTTTATAGACATACACTTATTAAGTGTGAAAGTAATATAGAAGTGGTTTTTCCAAAAGAGGGAACAGGAGAGTGGAAAGAAGTGACCTGCCTTTTTTCGGGGGCTGCCCGATGCGACAACCAGACTTCAAGGACTGCTTGCAATTCTTCTACTATTAGCCGGACCACAACTTTCAACTTGACCTTGGCCTCTAGTCAAGTTTAACCAGTATCTAGAGGAACACTGCGCCTTTAGTCTGCGCGAAGGGGTTGAAGAAGAGGGGCTCGTGTTCTGTGCAGGGGTAGTTGCCTGTAGGTCCGGCTGGTTTGCATTTGAGGGAATGAGATTCCCAGATAGTCAGGGACAGAGAAAGAAAGTTCCCCGCTCCCTTCCGTGAAATAGTGGAAAGATTTCGAAGCTCATATTTTCCCAAAGACTCAAGCCTTTTGAGAAGGGAAGGAAGGGAAGCGGGGAGGGGGGTTTGAAAATACGCTACGAATAAATATTTGCCTTTGGCCGTGAGAAAGAATGCGGAAAAAAGATAATCCAGGAGAGGTTGGGACTGGAGGGGAAAGAGCCCTTTATGGCTACAATTAAAAGAATTCGCTGAAATATTGTTCAGGGACAAACTCCCTGGATTGCATACCATTCTCAGCAAAGGGCTGGCGGGGTTGGGGGCCCCGGAGAAATGACAGATCAGTTCCTTCCTTACAGACCAGGAGAAACAAACCCGCTGAACAATGCAGAGCTTAAAATGCCCAGCCAGAGAAAATAAGTTTGGTGGCTACCCACAATTAGCATAGCCATTCCTTAGTATGAGCAAAAGTGCATCAAAAATTAAAGGAGGCCCCCAATAACAAAACATCATCAGGGTATGTAAAACAATATGCAAATCTTTCCCCTTTTTAAAATATCTAGTGGTGGGCAAATTTACAACAGCCCTCATTCAGTGACGTCATCGCTTTTAATTTACTTGTTGGTAAGGAATGCTATCCTCAATAGCTCTGTTTACAGTTCACACTTTTCCAGTATAATTTCTTCAAATACACGCACACCTTCACAGACATTTAATAGAAGAACAGTATTGGGGTTGCAGCCTCAGCAGCATTTTCTTGGTTTATATTGATTTTTATTGAATATGTTTAGAATAACATTAGTGGTGGTAGTAGTAGCAGCAATATTACTTCTGCCACTATTAGGAGTGTCTGTGGACACTCATGGACAATAAATTTCCCCAGTTGTTGGTTCTGTTTCTTTTTTTCTTTTCATAGTAGGAGATGATTCAAGCAAAAATTACAGGCTGTATATTTTACTGTTGTAGGGACGAGGTACTTGTGAGGTCTCTCTCTTACTTAACCCCTTATCTCCTGTACTCAGAGAAAACCAATCTACAACCTGCACCTCTAATGATTTTCTCTGGGGAAGGGTAAAATATCGATGTAAAAGGGAATGGTAACGTTCTCCATAAATCTTTATAATTTTTGGAAAGTAAATCATGACTGTGGAAGAAAATGTGTGGCATGTTTGCCAAAGCATTGCCATGTTCCTGTGATCTGAAAAAGTATTTCTTTCTTTCTTTTTAAAATATGGTTCTGGTTGTAACTGTAACTATAACCAGAGCAAAACTAGATGCTTCTGCAATTCCGGTAGGTAAGAATATATCAATATGTCGAGTGAGTCGGGGTAGGCAGAATGAAGGATTTAAACAAAATATCCCTTTCCCCCGAAAAAAATCTACCATTAAGGAAGAGAACAAGTTAGCGAAAGTTTGACATCAGGATCGTGAATCTCCTGCTGAAAAAAAAAATCCCCATAGGCAATGTGCTGAAGAGAGGGGAAAGGGTGTGGGGAGGGACAGGCATACTTTTGGGGAGGAGAAATACCTGTTCTTAAGCACCCCCGTTCGTGCCTCTCTTGACCCACAGAGTCTTGAGTGGAAGGGGCAGCCGCGCGCCAGTGCCGTCCGCGTGCAGGAATTCCAGCCCCAGTGCGATTAGGACATTATTGAATTATCTGCACTTTATTCCTCCGATGTTTATCATCTGCTTTGCATATCACGTGGGGAACGCCTAGCCAATGGGAGTCGGCCTGGCACGATACTGGCGCGTCAGCCCTGGTCAAGTCTGAGAGATTGAATATCTCTTTTTTCAGTCTTTGGGGCTTTTAAAAAAGAGCCACTGGTCTCAATGCGGATCGGGCTATGACAGCCTCCGTGCTCCTCCATCCCCGCTGGATCGAGCCGGTCATGTTTCTCTACGACAACAGTCTGGAGGAGATCAACAAGAACATGGAAGCGGGATTCCACGCGGCGGCCGCGGCCGCGGCTGCAGGCAGCAACTTCGTGGCGGCCAACCAGTGCAGGAATCTGATGGCTCACCCAGCCTCGCTGGCCGGTGCGGGCAGCGCCGCCGCCGCCGCATATCCGTCGAGTGAAGCACCCAGCGCCGCCGGGATGGCAGAGAGCGGGGCAGCTGTCAAGCAGTGCAGTCCTTGCTCGGGCGCCGTACAGGGCTCCTCGGGCCCCGCCGCCCTGCCTTACAGCTACTTCAGCGGCGGCTATTTCCCTTGCAGCGTCAACCACCACCACCACCACAACGCCTCGCTCAAGTCCTGCGCCCAGCCCGCCGCCTCCTCCTTCGCCGACAAGTACATGGAGACGTCGGTGGCGGCCTCCAGCGAAGACTTCCCTTCGCGCGCCAAGGAATTCGCCTTTTACCAGGGCTACGCCGCCGGACCTTACCAACCCATGCCGGCGGGCTACCTGGATATGCCGGTGGTGCCCGCGATCGGCGGCCGGGGCGAGCCTAGGCACGATTCCATGCTGCCCGTGGAAGGCTACCAACCCTGGGGCATCCCTAACGGCTGGAACGGGCAGGTCTATTGCCCCAAGGAGCAGAACCAGCCGCCCCACCTGTGGAAATCCGCTCTGCCGGGTAAAGCACCTGCGCGGCCCTTCCCTTACCGCGGAATACGCGTGCAGCACCCGAAGTAGCTCTGCAGCCCAAATGTCAAAAGGGCGGCCGCTGCTTCGGTGTCTCCTCGCTCCCCGTCCCGGAATTGCCTGCCGTCCCCTTCATTCCGAGCCCCCTCTTCTCCCCTTCTAGCTTTCTGCTCCTGTCAGACAAGCCGGAGAAGGTTGACTTCGACGCCCTTGCGAGCCTTGTGGGTCTGGGGCCTTCCTCAAGGGCCCTGAGTTGTGAGTCTGAGGGAACATCTCACGTTCCCATTCCCCCACCCGGTGCTCTGGCTTTTTCCCAGGCAAGGTTTTCTTCTCTCAGGCATGGATGCCAAGAGGTCTGAACCCAGAGAGTTCAATAGAAAATTAGGCATCTCGGTCGTGCAAATAACTGTGCTTTCATAGCAAGGAGACTCTTGCTCCCATTTTCACCCAATTTCCAGCAAGTAGGGCAATTTTGTTTAATGTTTTGGACCCATGTCTGTCAGGTTAATCATAATAATTAATCAGCACAGCAGCAGCAGCAACAGTCCTCTTAAATAAACTCCCTATTTCTTATTAAATAACCACTCTCAGAAATAATATGATTATTTTGATTATAATTGTAGTTTCTGCTTTCTGCACTTCAGCCATCTTAGATTAGAATTTCCATTACTTTTGTCTAATAGTGTGCTTTATTTTTCCTTCCCAGCTTTCCACCTTCTCATTAGTGATCTGGGCAATTAGATTTATATATATATATATATATTATTTAATCAATTTATATATCTGATCAACAGTGACTCTTTGAGCTGTGCTGTCATCAGAATGCTGGTCTCCATTCTTGCTCTCCTGACCACCCCTTTAAAACGGCATTACAGTCTCTCCCTTTTATTCCAACAACAAAATGTAGCTACCCCTTCTGGTAGCTCCACTGCTAGATTATGTGGGTCAGCACCTCCCCAAATCCCATAGCATTTTGCAGCTGTACTAAAGTTAGATGTCAGTTGTCTTTGTTGTAAGAACAGATATTGTATTGGTGAGTTATTCTTGTTCTTGTTGTTTTTGGGTATATGCCTAGGAGAGAATAGGCAAGGAGCAAAGAGACTGTTGAGCACATAAAGTTAGCTGAAAAATACTTTTTGATTCACATGGTCTCAGTTGCTACCTTGTAGGTTATGACAACTGCCTATAATTTAGTTCTATAAGTTTAGAACCTGTTTTATGTTACAAGCCAAGAACTATATCAGCAATATTACTAGTTCTAGAGAATAAATTCCTTAGCTGGAGAACTTGTGCAAATGTTGATTGAGCTTTATTTAACCCAGTCAACTTGCAAAAGGATGATCTGTTGATCCATAGAACTGATATTTATAATGTGTTTAAGAATTGTGAATAATAATAGCACCTGCCTTCCTGTTTTTGGTTTTCTGTTCTAGATGTGGTTTCACATCCTTCCGATGCCAACTCCTACAGGCGTGGAAGGAAGAAAAGAGTGCCTTATACAAAAGTTCAGTTAAAAGAACTGGAGAGGGAATATGCTACAAATAAATTCATTACCAAGGACAAGAGAAGAAGGATATCGGCTGCTACAAATCTCTCAGAGAGGCAGGTCACAATTTGGTTCCAAAATAGAAGGGTGAAAGAAAAAAAAGTCATCAACAAATTGAAGACAAGCAGTTAATGGATTTAATGGAAATATAGCTGCTTTGAGGGGGGGGGTCAAAATTCAATTTTCTCCTCCCTGGCCCAGTTTAAAATACTAATGAAAAATACAAAATAATGAACTTTTTCTTTAAAAAAAAACAAACCCTCTCTGTCTTTGGATAGAGGGCTTTTGAGCAAGTATGGTTATTATTAGACACCTTTTAAGACGTTCTCCTGAAAATCCAAAAGACCCCCACTTCAGGGACTGACTTATAAAGTCCAGCTGGACCAGGGATATTGCAGCTCAATTTTTAAAAGATAACATATTGTTGAAAACAGTGTAAGTATTATTTGTGACTATTTTAGGATGTTTTTGGATTATAATCGGGAAGATTTGTTTTTAAAAAGTATGCACACACAAGTATGCCATTGCTTATATACCATCCTAAAACACGTCAAATAGTAAATTTGGTGCAGGAAAGAATGTACAATTATTGTACATTTAAGCAATATTCTGTGTTTTATTTTCTTTTAAAGGAAGGTACTGAGTAAAGATTTTGGCAGACAGCAGTGAAACAAATTTTATGTAGGATTAATCTTGGGTTAAAAGCAGGATAAACTGCTAGAACTTTTTTTTTAAGCTGTTAGCATATTTTTCAGTAGTTCATTTCTTCATGCATAAATTCAGTGAAGAAACAGGATCTTCTCTAGTTTTGTAAAGGGACTTATATATTTTAAGCTCTGTGACACTAACTATCAAGTGATAATTAATTGCATTAATTAAATATCAAATACTATACATTGTTCTTTTAAAATATGTGACACAGATAAAAACTGGCAGCACAGCCTTATATAAAAAAAGTTGTTTTATAAAGACAAAAATCTGCAAGAAGCCCAGTGAAAATTATGATACGTTTCCCATAAATGTTCTGATTTCTATGTCTATATTTTGATCTATAAGTAAATAGTTTTCTATCTTTGTTTTACAGTTATGAGGCTGCATTAGAAATATGAATTCATTTTACAACATCTCTCCCCCAATAAATCAATTATTTCAACCAGCTCATTCTATGCTTTTCCCTGCTCACTAGATGATACAGTACTATCCTGTAAATAATAATAATTAAAAAAAATTCACTGTGAAAATGTATTTCTTCACCGCTATTTTTTACATTTTTACCAAAAATTAAAATCTAAAATCTATAGATAGATACTAGCATTATGCCTGTTAATAAAATAGTCACTATAATAAAAGACTGATTAAATCCTTATTTATTTCTTCCATTGCTATATAAATCTTGTGAAGACTGGGATTTATGCTAGACATTCTTCTTAAATTTAATACTTCTTTTTTTAAGTACATTGCCTCACCAGAGTGCAAGCACAGGAAGATTAAACTGTCTTTGAAATGGGGTCGAGGTGGGGGAAGAAATATAAAAGCATGAGCTGGATGCCTTCCTCTTCCATAATGAAAAAAATAGTTAAGTCTGAAAATTTAAGAACTGCTCATATTCAAAGTGTGTTAACCCAACAGGTTAAATGTTGGAATGGTTGCGGGTAGATTTTGGTGCTAGTGAAATGAAATGAGTAGAGATACTTCAAACCTTGACCTTGATTTGGGGGGAGGAGACAGACAATTTCTGACCTTGACTTCTGACAGCTCATGACTAGTCTTCTTCTGGATTAGTAGATCAAGGGCGCCACCTCGTGTCCCTACTTCAAGTCTGGCATTACAAGTTATATATAGGAGTCCTAAAAAATATCAGGCAAGGCAGACCATCTGGCAGGTTTCTTTTTGCAAGGCTCTCATCGGTTGAGTTGATTAGGATGATAGCTTGCCCTCTCTGTTACCCTAGGATTGGAAGGCCAGAGACAGGAATGGGGATCCCTGAAAATGTCTCTGCTGTACTCTGGGGACAACAAAGGAACAGAAATAGGAAAGTGTATGCTAACAGCAAAATCTCACAAGCTACTTCAAGTAGTTATTTACTTAGATGAGCTTGTGGCTATACCAAGACAGCTCTATATGCATGTGTTTTGTATCCCTAAGATGCTTCCATAATTTCATTCACATCTAAGGTGTCACAAAAGCATTAATCTCAGCCATCTTCAAAGCAGAATTAAAGCTGTACAGTATGCTAAGTGAGGTAATTTGAGAGGGTGGAGAATTATAGGAACTTTATTAAATATGTACATTTCATAAGAGACACTTGTTTATAATAGCTTATGACACAAGAAAAATACTAGAATGTTTCTTTGGTTTCTTTCTTTCTGTCTCTTCCTTTTTCCTAATTGGTAAATAAATAGGGTCCTCTCTTGTTAGAGAGAGAAGCAAACCATGGAAACTTGAAACTGCTAATCCAGATTCAGGAAAGGGCATGAAAATACAGAAATAACTAAATGAATCTGGCAAGTTTCTTTTGGAAATATAAATTCCAAATACTTTATTATTGTGTTGACAAAATACCTAACAATTAAGTAGTCTATTTCCTTTCATCTTTTTTAAAGATTACTCTACCTGCCTATGATGTTACCAAAATGGAAATAATCCAAGTAATATTCCCCTGCCCCCATATCCAAATTTTGAAATATTCAGTTGTCAAAAAAAGATGGAACTAAGTTTTTGAATAGTTCTGATTATATTGTTTTATTTATCAAAAGCTTTCCATCATTTTCCTTTATAGCTTTTGTGAAATATGATAAAATTTTCTGTTGTCCTTTAAAAAAAAATCAAGCAGGAATGTTTTCTCTGAATTCTCTTTGTATTTTTAAAACACTAAATGGTTCTTTAAAATTCTAAAATATAACACTATGAATCAGTAAAAGTAAAATCTTTTACCTATGAATGTAAAATGTAAAAACAGAACAAAAATTATAGTTTAGAAAATAATCCGATGTTTTGGGTGGATGGAGTGTGTGTGTTAAAGGCCTTTGGAGATTGCTGGGACTTTAAATTACAATTCCTGAGAATAAGAAATGTCTCAAGAGCATCTCATAGCTAGAATCTGCTTTCAGCAATTGAGGAAAAAATAATTTTCATTGTGATTATCCCCCATCTGGTTCTTTATTGAAGTGCATGTGTGTTCCTAATGTTTTCAATGCATTCAAAATCCAACTTCCTAGACTAATGCAAACAAGTATTTGGGACTCTTTGAAAGTCTGGCACTTTTATTGTTGTACCTACAACTATATTGTAAGAGCCGAGGTGGCGCAGTGTTTAGAGTGCGGTACTGCAACCACTTCAGCTGACTGCTATCTGCAGGTCTGCAGTTCAAATCTCACCGGCTCAAGGTTGACTCAGCCTTCCATCCTTCCGAGGTGGGTAAAATGAGGACCCAGACTGTGGGGGCGATACGCTGACTCTGTAAACCGCTTAGAGAGGGCTGAAAGCCCTATGAAGCAGTATATAAGTCTAACTGCTATTGCTATTCTGCAACTGACCTTTTCTAGAGCTGTCTTGTGCCATTTTCTACTAGCCTATAAGACAAACAAACGTCTCTTGGCAATGTCCTTCCGCTGTGTTGCCTAGATTCCTTGCTTTCATCTCATCACCAGTTGTACTTCTAAACTCCATGGTTGGTAAAATAGTGTTTTCTGCCTTATGCTGAAGGTGTGCTAAATCTGTTATCGTTTCATACCCATTAATGTGGAGAGAAGTCATTTGTTTGGCTGCATCTGGGAATAGAAGCAGTGTGGGGAAATGCCACGCTAGAATTATTTTCTGCTGAAGGAAAGGATTGATGGAAAGCTCTTCAGCTCAAGAATGGGCAAAGGTTTTATGCAGAGGACAAAGTGAGTCCAGATTATTCCTTGAATTATTCCTAACCACCTTCTATAGCAACTGATACAGAACCAGCTTTTCCCACTTTGGGCATAAAGTGCTAACTGTTCTCTCTGTATTCAGAACTAGGCCTAAGTGGTTGTACCTAATGCTTCTCAGGACTATTGCTCCTATTTGTAACCTCCAGTTCTGATATTTTAACTATTGTTTTCTGAAGATAATTTTTTTCCAGACCTCAGATAGAGTGCTTCTGATGTTAACTGTTAGAAGTCTGCTGGACAATTGCCAGTTTACATGTTCATGCATACTGTTATTTGTGTGCAATGTGATGTGCACATAATCCCTATTTGGATAATAAGGGGATTCTATGAGTTCTATAGCAGTTAAGAAGCTAGATTAAGTCAATTGGAAAGTTGGCAGTTTGGGACCCAAACCCCAAGTGATGGAGAGCTCCCATTTTCAATTCCCGACAGCCTAGCAGTTTGAAAACATGCAAATGCAAGTTGATAAATTGATACCACTTCAGTGGGAAACAGAGTTTCATACACCTTGGAATATAGTCATGTTGGCAACATGACCACGGAGGCATCTTTGGACAAACGCTGGCTCTCTCAGCTAAGAAATGGAAGTGATCATCACCCCCTAGAGTTGGACATGATTATACAGGGGAAACCTTTATCTTTTTAATGTGTACCAGGCATTATTACAGACTTTGTTATACAGACTGTAATTTACATATCTTATAATACTGCACATATTGATAAACCATCATCCTTCTATTGCATATCTGAAAATATAATACATGTTGCCAGTGGTGAGATTCAGCCAGTTTGCATCTATTCAGGCGAACCAGTTGTTAACTTTCTAAGCAGTTCAGAGAACTGGTTGTTGGAAGAAATCTCATTTTGTTTTTGTTTTTTCTACTTTACAAGACTAATCTTGTAAGGAAGGCAAGAAGGAAACATTCTGGTGTTGTTTCTAGCCTAGTCTTTATTGCCCTGATTACAAAAACTGCCTCTCCGATTAACCCTTATTACATTGTAACAGCTAAGGTGAAGCGCCCATCGACGTGAGTGACTTTGAGTTGGCCACACTCACCCAGTCACATGACCACCGAGCCCCACATACCCACAGCTGGTCATTAGGGCAGAGAAGCAGTTGTTAAATTATTTGAATCCCACCACTGCATGTTGCCTTATAGGGGGGGGGGGGAGGTCAAATTATAGCTATGCTACTACACATGCTGCACATTGTATACATGCTATATAAAATGTTTATTGGTTTATCATATTTAGAGTGCCCATCCTCCTTATGCAGCAACTTTAGGGGCAGTGTACAAATAAATATGAAATATATGCCATACAACAGGATATATATGCTAAAGGTTATGCATCATACTATATAACAAACTAAAGGTTTTGCTTCCTACTATGGAACGCCTCTTCCAATATACCATATAAACAGAGAGAAGACTCCACTTTTATTACCTATTTGGGTAAGGAAACATCTGCAAATAAACAACCAGCTCAGAGAGCACCAAGGACTCCTCAGCTCAGCCTCTGGGCTACAGATATTCTCTTCTACTACACACTACAGGTAATCCTCGACTTACAATCATTCATTCAGCGACCATTCAAAATTACAATGGTAATGAAAAAAGTAACTAGACTTTTTCACATTTACCACCGTTGCAGCATCCCCATACTTCCATGATAAAAAAAATCCAGATGCTTGGCAATTAGCATGTATTGATCACTGAATTTCCCTTCAAGATTTATTATAATAAATTATCAGAAGTCTTCAGAGGTTACTCTCAAATTTAAAAATTTGTTGGAATCTCTTCTCTTCCTTCTCCTGTTACTTTGAACATTCCTCACATTTTGTTCCTACACTTAAATACTCTATATTTAGATGGAAAATTGCTACAAATGGACACTCTGTGATTGAATGGGTGGTCTCCAGATTTTACACAGAGAGAGAGTGGGGAAGAGAGAAAGAGAGACAAGGAGAGCAAAAAGAAACAGAGAGAGAGAGAGAGAGAGAGGAGAGAGAGGAGAGAAAGAGAGAGAGAGGGGAGAGAGAGTATCTGGGATCATATAATTCTTGTGGCTTCTTTTTGATACAAACTTTATTAAAACAAAAAAGCTAACACAAACTAATAAAGAGCAAAAGAAGCAAAGAAAAGAAAGAAAATTCCAGAAAGAGAGAAGGAAGAAATAGAAAAAAGAATGATTTATTCTATAGCAAATATATTTACAATTTTAACTTTTACTTTAAAAAAAAATAACAGTGAAAAAAGAATCCACTTTTTCCCTATTATTCGGTTTATTTTAATCATGAAAACTACAGATAATGAATGTATATTTTTCCGTTTAATAAAAAAATCTAAGGAATTTCCAGTCAACCAATTCTTCAGTTCTATGGTTTCTTGTTGATTAAAATTGCTTATGAAGCATTTAATTTTAGGGGCAAAATATATGGAAAATTCCATGATAACATTGATGATAATTTAGCCGTGACCCGACAAAAGCGCGAACGTCATAAGCGCGCTGACAACACCGCGGCGCTAAAACCGCGATGTCAAAAGCGCGCTGACAACAGCGCGCCAACAGAAGCGCAATTTAATTTAAGGTAAGATTTACGGTTAGGTTTAGGGTTAGGGTTAGGTTTAGGTTTAGGGTTAGGGTTAGGGTTAGGGTTAGGGTTAGGGTTAGGGTTAGGGTTAGGGTTAGGGTTAGGGTTAGGGTTAGGGTTAGGGTTAGGGTTAGGTTTAGGGTTAGGTTTAGGGTTAGGTTTAGGGTTAGGGTTAGGGTTAGGTTTAGGGTTAGTTTTAGGGTTAGGGTTAGGTTTAGGGTTAGGTTTAGGGTTAGGTTTAGGGTTAGGGTTAGGGTTAGGGTTAGGGTTAGGGTTACGTTACAGCGCGCTTCTGTCAGCGCGCTTTTGTCGGCGTGCTTTAGGGCTAATTCGTCGCTCATTCGTCACGCGGTTTTGTCACCGCGCTTTAGACACTGCGGTTTAGTCAGGCGCGCTTTTGTTGTGCGCGCATTTGTGGTGGAACCAATTTAACATTAACAAAATTCTGAAGCATTTAATTAATGGCCCATTCCTGATAATACTCTGAAATTTAGGCTAAAGGGAGGGAAAGCCCTTTTACAGAAATCCAGTATCCATGTAAATAATCTAGTTAGATTGCTTTTGTTTCTCAGCATATCTCCTTTAAGTAATTTCAAAAAGCAAGATCAAAGTGCAGAATGATTTTTTTTCAGCCTCAGATATATAAACAGTTCTGCTATTATGGTACGTATTCAACAGACAGACTCTACTGCCTCCATACCAGTGTGTCTCAATCTTAGCAAATTTAACATGTCTGGATTTCAATGCCCAGAATTCTGGGGAATTTAAATCCAGAAATATTAAATTTACTAAGGCCAAAAAACACTGCTCTACACCAATGTTTGACTTTTCAACCTGTTGCCCTTTAATCTGTTAACGGGGAATGATGGAACTTCTAATTTAATAAAAATTACAAGATTTGAAGAGCCCCAGGTTGGAAAAAGTTACATTAATATTTGGGGGCTGTGAACCAGATGTGCTCACAACTAACCACCTTGTGTTCAAAGGTCTTACATATGCAATTCAGGGATCAACTTAACTACAACTTCCAAACAAATAATAAAAATAACATCAAGGTTTGGTTATTTGCAAAACCAAGTTTTGTGTGTGTGTGTGTGTGTGTGTGTGTGTGTGTGTAATATTATATTTCACATAACTTTGTTTTGACCTGTTAAGAAGAATTGATTTACCTGTTAAATGATGGCATTTATATTTCTGAATATAATCTGCAGTTGTATCTTTTCTTTTTTTTCCTTCTCATTTGGACTAAAAAATATGCATGTAGTACTGCTTTAATAGGTACATATAACACTAAGGAAATGTGTGCACTAGCACAGATACATATCTTGACTTCATGGCACATTCCCAAGAATCATTTTCCAAATAAGGTGCTATAGTTGTGAATTCTCATATAGGTGGTTAAACTGGTACAGAGTAATCTACAAATTTAAGATTTTTCCACTCCTTATTCTAAATAGAATTAAGATCAATTTCCAAAGAACTTAGTCTTGACCTAATTCCTATCCTTTGTTTATTTTTTCGCTACTTTTTCCTCGATCCACGAAGGAAACATTTGTAGCTACTGAGAATGTTCAACTTTTTCCTTAACTAGAAAATAAAAGAAATGTTAAATAAACAATTGTATTATAAAGAGTATATAGCAGGAAGGTGTTTAATAGCTGGAAGGAAAAATGTTTCAACAGGATGGGTAACTCTCAACTTCTACAAATCCTTGAAAATTACAGGCTTCCCATTTATCTAGAATCTGGCATGAATATCTAATCCCTTCCCTTCTTAAAAGTATCATTTTAGAAGCCTTTGAAAAAAGTTTTTTTTTTAATTAAAAACACACAATTTGTTTAAAAACAATGTACCCTTAAACTATCTCCGCATTTTAACTCATGGAAAAAGTATTTTAAATTTGAATTTATTTGTTTATTTTTATACTGAAAGAAAATAATGCTCAGCAAATGCACTTTTTTTTTTAAGAAATGTAACTGAGAGTGGTTTTGACAGTTTCTTTAAATATACTTTAATTCCCAAATATTTAGCATTTGGCCCTCCACTGGAGCGTTATACTTTACTGGACAAAAGCTTTGTATGGATAGATGGGTGTCAGAGAAGGGGGAGGGAGGGGGAAAGGGAAAGAGAGCGGGGGAGAGAGAGAGATCAAGACTCTACAACTCTGCAGGTGAATTTGTGAACTCCAAATATTAATTAAACTTTGGAAGTGCATCTACTTTTTCTTGGAAAAAAATGTCATAAGTGACATAGGGCTCTGAATGAATTTTATCCCAGAGTATGACAGTAATGGGGACAACCTGCCAGGGACTTGAGACCCTAGAAGCACCTTAGGACAGCAGAAGTCTAGGCGCTCATTCTGCAGTGTTGAAAAAGTCCCCAGAGAGCTCAGTCCACTCTCTCTCAAAAGAGCCCATTCTCTGCTCTCATCTTCCCCACCCAGCCTTACTGTTGATTTGGACCTATGTTGTCCCCGCCATCCGCTTAGTTCTTTTGGGGGGAAATTAACACGCCAGGTGAACCTAGTAAGAATGGACGCTTCTAACCCCACGCTAGGTCTATATTTCCTTTTTAATCTCCTTTTTCTGGAAAAGCAGAAGTCCTTTCTAGTCTGCTTCCCTGGGATTAAGGGCATCTGATTCTTGAGTTTAAAGGCTCTGGCGTGGGAGGAAAGAACATTTTCTGTGGCGAAGTAGACCAAATATGGCGCTAAGGAAAACTCAGGGACGGTGCCTTCGCCTCCCCTGGTTTCCGACGAGAGGTTCCCAAAGAGTGCATCCTTCTCCTCCCTCCCCCTCCCCTCCGCCCTCTCCCTCCCCATCTCTTCCTGCAGCGGGGAAAAAGAGCCCCGTCCCCGTCCGACGTAGTAAAGGTCAAGTCCTACGACGTGCAAACCATGGTCATTACTGTACGCTGACCCCTGGTGATTTGGGGAAGCAATGCCTGAGGGTCCCGCCAGGGAAAGAGCAGCGGATGCTTTCAAGACCGAAACCGAGACCGGGAAGAAAGGGGAGGGGAGCAGAAACAGGAGATCCGTGGGATTACATAACCCGTGAATATGATTTCCCGGACTCCGTTCCGCTTAATCATCTCCGCCGCCGGCTGTTTCAGCAGCAGGAGTGGGGAAAGGAGCCGCCAACCAGCCAAGCGGTTGGAGAACGTTTGGCCTCAAGTTCGCGGCAAGCAGAAAAGTGAACCCGAGAGCCGCAGGCTTCCTGAGCATCGGCGGAACCGGTTCAGGCACGTCCCTCCTGCAGAACCGACTTCGGTTCTTCAAAAGGGGACGGAGAATCTCTCACATCGACCGGCCAAATTCTCCACGGGTGTTTTGCGCCGCGGCACTGGATCCTGGCGAGGTAAGCAAACACACGTGAGCCTTCGGCTACGGCGTGTGAATGAATGTAGCTTGGCTAAGACGATTCAGATGCGTGGTTTTCCGCTGCGGCAAAACGACGACCCAGGCCTCAGGGGTGCCGTTTAAACTATCTTTAAAATAGTTTTCTGTGTATCGGTCTTATCCTACTGTGCGATGTGATTTTCTCACAGCCTTGCCATTTTCTCCTGTAAGGCACAAACAGGTCGGTAAAGCATCTCGAAAATATGTTAGGGCGGTTTGAGGCAGGCCCTGCAGATGATGATGATGATGATGATGATGATGATGATGATGATGATGATGATGATGATGATGATGAAGCATTCCTCTCCAACAAGAATCCTCTTCAAACTCCCTACTTCCCCCCCCCGGGGGGGGGGGAAACCCCACCTACCTATTTTGCACGGTATAGCCTTATAAGAATAGATTGGAAAAAACCACGTTAATTTTCTAGGCTTGGCTTATAATCAAAAATGCATTTAGGAGAGGGAAGGGGAAGTGTCATAGCAGGCAGAAATTAATGATGCATGCAATATTTTCCACTTGGCCTTGGAACAGCACTTACTTCATCCCCTTATAAGCCAACCTCTTTTCTGTGGACTCGTGCGAAAGGAAGCTTTTCCAAAGGAGAAAGAGCATCCGTTCATTTCCTGCAGCTGCTCATATCATTTGTCTTGGAGCAGCATTCGGGTTTTGTTTTTTTAAAACTTGTCAGACTTCCACCCTAATCATTTTTCCTTTTAATCATTATCCTTTATTTCCTTTGGAATTCGTGGGATATCCCACAGGGCCTACTTGCAGTTTTAAAGTGTTTCTATTAGCAGCCAGACGTGGTTTCACATACCAGTTGCTTTGCTGTGCGGCAAAGAATTAAATGGTTTTGGTTTGGCTGAATCTAATTTACATGAACGGAAACAAGTATTTCTAAATCAAGGCAGGAAGGAGGAGGAAGATGGACTGTAAAAAAAGGAAGAAATCAATGCAATATCTCCATTTGGTTTTATCCTTCTGGTCATTTCTCAGGCACTTCTGATATCAATGATGAATTACACTCTAATGCATCAATAGGGGATTCTCATCCTCTAAAAGGCCCAAAATGGGGACTGGGTATATGGTCTTCCAATGCAGCATCAGATCCACCTAGGGCTTCTTTTTAAATTAAACCAGTGTATTCCAGACTCAATTATAATCCGGATAGGCCGGAATGCTTCCTCTAAAGGAAGCTATATGGCATTCTAGTTCAACTCTAGGGCTATCTATATAGCAGCAGCACTCCAGTAATTAGTTGTGGTGGAAGTTACCCCAGACGGACATGGGAGGACATGAAGGGTTTTTTACCTGCATTCCCACTCAGCCAAATTGCTCCCTTGCAGGGATCTCATCTGGCTTTGCATCTCCTGTTTCTGATGTGGATACTGCGAAATGCAGCTCTGATATAATTTGTCATCATACTGGCCATAAAGCTATTATTTATTGCCACTCGAACTTATTTATATCCGTCTATTCTGCAAATAACAATGATGATACCAATCATTGATGCAAATAACACAGAAAGGTAATAACTATGTATCATTTTCACTTCTGCCCAGAATTAGCTATTGGACTGGAGGTAGAAAGGAAGTTTAATGTTGAAAGTAAAATATTTGCAGATCATATCGACCATACTAGACTGCTTTAGGAAGATGGAAAAAATTACTCTTCTTCTCTTCTAAACCCAATTAATATAAATAAGCAACAAGCAGCAGACCCATCTTTGTCTAATTAGTAAGCTTATTATTCAACATGAAACTCAGTTTTAACATTATTACATTAAATTCTTACAGTGAATTTCCGGGAAATCAGGGAGTGTTCATAGGATTGAATGACTGTAGGAATACAGTTGTTTTAAAACTTTTTGATAAGATGTTGTGGTTTGTGGTTTGGTCTAGTTGGGAAAAGAATAATTGAAGCATATATTTTGGGTATCTAGATGTTTTCTGACATATAGAGTACTGAATCACTAAGAAACTGAATGCAAGATATGTGTGATTTATTTGGTGCATATCAAGATATGTAAAATTATGTTTAGAATAATTTGTAGAACTGAAGAAAGCAAACTCTTGTATGATTCCTTGGTGCTATAGAAAAATAAAATATAATAAAATACAATGGAAAATGTTATTATAACTGGCAACCCACATCTGCAACTGTTTAAGTAAGCATCTGTATTATTTTGTATGGATTTTATAGGGATCTAAATAAAAAATGCAAAATCACTTGAATCTGCAATAAGTAGAATTAATTGTCCTGGTTTACTTTGGATATTAAATAAGAGTCCCATTGCTAAAGTTATTGGGAAAAAGAGGAAAAAGAAAGAAAAGACATTCTTTTTATATTTTGTTTTTAAGACAAATGTGATAATTGCAGGAAAGAGTTTTTATTTTTATGAATTTCCTTGATTAACAAACCGGGGTCAAGTTCAAGGCATCACCTGGGTCAATACATCTAAATATGTCAGACCTGGAATGTTGTCCATTGATCGTTTTGGTTGTTTAGAAACTTGGAACAGCTTTTTTCTCTCCTCACCGAGACAGAAAAGTTATAGCCCTTAATTTTGCAGTGGTGGTGATGGTCGTAGTGGTGAAATCTCACTTGGTAAAGAATCCATTCATGGATTTTTATTTAGAAATGTCTCAATAAAATGTTTTTTTTTAATTAATTTGGAGGCCATTGTGGATTTTATGGTTTGAATGCAGCACATTCACAAGGCAGAAATTAAGATATCATGATCTTTTGAAAAAGATAAAGTGTGAACATGGTTTGATATATACTATTGTAGCCAGGAAAGATTGGAAGTTATGTTGTATGTATTAACACTTGCATTCAGTTGGTGCTGGTTAACTTTCACTTGAATGTGGAAAAGATTCTATAGAACAATGAAAGCCAAAAGACTTTCCTTCATCAAAGAAAGTCCTAGTACAGGATTGGGTCCTGAGAGAGATCAGGAAGGATTTCTATTGAGCAACCTCAAGTGAAAATTACCCTACACTTTGAATTTTACCATGAAAACATTGGGAAAGGGGAAAGAAAGAACTGACATGGAATTTTGCATTAAAAACTTAAAGGTTCTCTTTATTTCTAGTACTTAAAATTAACTTCAGGTTTAAAATATTTAATTTTGAATTTAAGTAAGTAAAGAATGTACTTGTACAAGTTTTTCAAACTTGAGGGGTGATATAAAAAAATAAAGTAGAGGCGAAACAAAGATTACTGTTTTCCCAAGCCTGGTTAAAATAATCAAGTTTGCCTGCAACTAAATGCCCCCTGCATCAGTAGCTGGAAATTAGCATTTATCCGGTCCATATTTTCATTGGGATTGTGGCAGGAGAGGAAAAAAATGGGAACGGCATTTCATATTTGTAGGAATACACTTCCCAAATTTGGGTAGTTTTGTAAAGGAAAGTTAATGTGGAGAATCAACTATGCAATTTAAACTTCAGTATTATATGTGCTGTGCTAATTTGAAATAAATTACTATTGAACTCAATAGGACTTACTCCTGATTAGACATATGTGGCTTCATGTTTTCTAACTGGTGTAGAATCAATTATCAGCAACAAGAGGGAACAAATAAAACTTATTTCCAAGAAAGTTAGACTTGAGAGGATTTCTTGAGTGACCAGTAAAATATATATACACACACACATAATGGCAATAGTAGACCTTCCAGAGAAAACTAGTGGCTATTAAGAATATTTAAATATCTTTCAATTATATTAATTAATTTTAGGAGCATTTATACTTAGTTTCATTAGGATTACACTAAGCATCTTATTCCCAAAAATATATTTTGATTAATACTTTTGTTGCAGAGGACAACAAAACATGCAACCTTATTAAACATTTATTCTGATGCAGAATCATTTCACTCCCCACACTCAGAACACATCTGAAGAGTCAAACCATCTAATATTCCATTAGATCCTTATTTAAGAAAATATTTGAGAAGTTTATATGCCATTTTAAAATAATAAATTTCTAAACAATACTATGAAAAGATCTATGGAAAATCCTGAGAGAAAATGACAGAATAGAAATATGACATTTTAAAAATATTTAATGATTTAAGCTATATTGCAATGATAAGATCTAGTTTCATTTGAGAGAGCGGATCGGGAACATGAATTTTTAAAGAAACATGAGACAGCTTTAATACCCAAATGATTATGGCACTTTTCTCTTTCACTTTGTACCCATTGTTTAAAAGTCGCACTTTTAGAAATCCAGAGACTAATAAATTGCAAATCCCATAGATATTAAGAGAGCTGTGTGAAATGTACACAGTATTCAAATCTCTAAATTAATAAAAGGTTTTAAAAAAACATGAGATGGGAACAATGGCAGATAGAAGACCTGTTGCAACAAATTTATTTTCATAGACTTGTTGCAAACATAGCTGTCTTCAAAAGAAAAGGTTTCCTATGGAATGCTCTGACATGTTTAGTCACCTGACATAATCCTAATTTTTAAAGCCACTTCTAATTAAGAAAATAGCTAGACATTTAAAAAATAATTTATATCGGAGATTACAGAGAACAAAGGAAATATTTTAATTAGGTTCCTTTTGTATTCTTTCAAAGGCAAATAGAAATTCTACATTTCTCCAGCAATACTTAATTTGGGTGTGGATAATCAGCATTCTTGATTTCCTAAACGCCCCACTGCCATTCACTGCATCTTTATTCAAAACCCGAGAGCGTTTTTTTCTCAGGCATCGCCACCACCCCTCTTCAGACACAGAACCCGGTTAATTTTCTTTCTAGGCGGGATTGCCTCTCTTTATTGACCTGGTTTCCAGCGAAGTAGATTGGGACGCTGCTCTCTACTCCTTCCTTGCTCTTCTCATTAATTCTCCAGGTATATGAAAACTCAGGCACATTTTCCAAGGAGAGGCCTCATAAACTTGCTTATAATGTGGAGAAGGGCGAGGAATAAAAGAGAGGCGGGGGGGGGAGAAAGACAACCTTGGGGACTAGGTTGGGGGTGCTGGCGAACTATTGGGAAAAGTTTGGGCATTCCTTCGCTACTTTTCACCTGGCAACGAAGGAAGCGAAGAAGTCTGCTGAACGGCACTCCTTCCAAGGAAATCTGCCACCCGTATGGAAGCTCAGCGGGAAGTTCTTTATGTCTTGCATTTGGATGCACCTTCCCCAAATCGCCAAGCGTTCCACTAGTTGCGTAAGCCCAGAAGAAACAAGCTGAACCAGAGATTGGAGCTGCGGGTCACCGCAACCACTTTCTCCACTTCATCTTTCTCAACCCCCACCTCCCCTCCGCCTCTCTGCCTTATCGCCTCCCCGAGACGGAGTCTTCGTTCCTCTTTTGTCTGAAAGGAATACATAGACGGTCCTTGGCTGCCCAAAGGTGCCCTTTCCATTACTGTATAGAGCTCGCCTTCCAGGTCTGTTGCCCCTATACCCTAAAGGACAGTTTCGTGAAAGCTTCGGGGAAGGCGGTGCTTTCGGTCAGCTTTCAGTCGCGTCTGCTGGAGACAAGCTGAAGTTGACTGCCAAAGTGCTATAAAAGCCCAGGTCAATTGAGAGCTGTTTTTCACCCCTTCCTAGACGCGCCGGGTTTCAAGCGCGCCTGAAATGCTCGTCTCCTGCAAGGGCAAGGAAGCTGTTTGCTATAGAGCAACAGAGGCGGGGCGACTCTGTGCAACGGTGGCGCCTTTGTTATCGCTGGAGTTGGGGGGGGGAGAGACCCTTCAGAAAAGGAGAGGAAATGCAGTTTTTATATCAAGAATGGAAAAGGTTGGAGCGCGAACTCAGAGGCAGGTATTTTGCTTGAGAAGGCGAAAAAATACGGAAAATCAAGAAGGCTGCTGTTGAAGTCAACTTGGCAAGCATCCCTGTTGCATATTTCTGTAAACCGCCCCCCCACACACACACACACACACACACACACACACACAGAGAGAGAGAGAGAGAGAGAGAGAGAGAGAGAGAGAGAGAGAGAGAGAGAGAGAGAGAGAGAGAGAGAGAGAGAGAAAGAAGAAATAAAACCATTTTATAGTCCCACATAGACCCCGAGCAAGCTGTAACCGGTCCTTTGATGACACCCTTATCTCCTATTTTCATCGACTCTTTTGGCAAATGTGACAAAGACGGAGATTAATTAATAATTTCAAGTTCAGTTTACAAACGTTGAAGGCCCATAAAAGTTATTCCAGCGATCCAAAATAAAGAGTTCATTAAAGGGATATGTCCAAAGCTGTTGATTTGCGACGGGTTACCCTTGTAAGAAAAGAAAAGGGAGAGCAGAAGAAAACAGGGAGAGCATTAAAAAGTATATAAACATTAATGCTAATAAATTAGTGTGTTCCACCACTGAGTACTTACTAGATAATATTGATATTTACAACTCGGCATACTTAAATCAAAGGTAAAGAAAATACACAAGATATTTTTCTGCGAGAACCCAATATTATTGAGTCAGTTAGAATTAATTATGTAATAAATAAACAAATCGGTCCTGACAATTAAATCCTAAGCACCCAGAATGCAGAGTAAGGCTTTTCAAGGTTTATTTTCCGAGGGAATAAAAGAATTGAGAATAATTATTTCCGCTCCCAAGAATTTCACTTTTACTTTTCCCTAATTTTCAAAGAATGGATCATGCTGCCACTAGGAAATCTGCCCCATTTTCTCGGTAATTTTAGAATCAGTTGCCTGAAGAGCAGCGATAGATCAATTTTCTATGCTAGACATACAAGAGACAGATACAGAGACACATACATAAGTGCACAGATACACACGCACATGAGTTTCTAATTAGTTATAGCCAAAAAAAAGTTTATTTTCTTTTTCATCAGAATAATTCAGCCTGCAGAAGTACGATACCAAAAGAATACCAAAAGAGTATTATATAGCAATATTTCTGTCTGTTTTGGCTCTGAATAAATATAAGGATGTTCCTTTTACTGTTAATTTTGAGCTTGAGAAGCAACTCGGTTTGGGCACCACTTACTTCTGAAGATCTTTCTGCTGGCTGGTGAAGGGTGTGGGGGAGGACGCAAATCTCCTGTCTGAAATGCCACTTTCCCTCAATCAGTTGGCAAAACCTATTTCTTATTTCAAAGTCGCAGTTTTCAGGGTCGGATAGAAGGAGTGGTTCAACCTGGCGCCTCTTTCTCTGAGATTAAATCCTTTTCCTGATCACTTGCTGTCTCAAAGACCTCTTGATATAGGAAACCAGGGCAAAAACCAAAAATACGGAAGATGAGGGAGGGAGGGAGAGAGAGAGAGAGGGAGAAGAAAAGAATAAAACTTTAGTTAAAGACACTTAATGTACAAATTCAGCATCTGAAGCAAAGACCGGGTGAAAAATCCCCAAGTTAGCTGAAGTGAATAGGTACCACAAGCAGTGGTGTATTAACCATTAAGCAGACTAAGCACATGCTTAGGGCACCAGGCCCAACGTTGATAAAGAAAAAATAAATAAATGAAGATTTCTACAGTATGTACAAAGAAGGGGGGCACCAAGATTTGTCGGTGCTTAGGGCATCAGAGAGCTTTAATCCGCCACTACCCACGAGAAGGAAGACACTCATGCTCCTTCGGAAGTAAATAGGAATAGCAGCGCGCCATCCGCGTCTAGCAAGAAAAGCACTGGGCAGACTTGACCCTGGCGCACGCTGGCCGGCCCGAGCTTTCAGAAAAGCCTGGAGATTTGGGGAATTATCTAATCGAGGGACCTTTCAGGAAGACCCCAAAAGGTTGCGCACCAAAAGGCAGACCTGCCTGTGGTGAGGAGTGTGTGTGTGTGTGTGTTATGTCTATCACAAGACATTTCTTCAGACCCTGGAGAAAAAAGAGGAAGGGGCGAGAAGCAGAGATTCTGCAGCTTCCATATCTGTTTCCATTCCATCAGGATGGGGTCTAGATAACTTAAATGGAGAAAGGGGAGAGTATCTAATGAGATAGAGGGATCCTGTACGCACGCCTTTCCTTCCTCTTTTCCTTCTTTTGGAAATTCTCGTTCAAAAGTCAGATAAGTATAAAAACTGCATTTAAACCTTTGCATTTCGTTGTTTTGTTCTATTTTTAACGCCTGGGGACCCGAGGGGACGATCTGTTGCTTCTCTCGAGATGGCTCCCAAGGAGGAGAAGGAGAAAGGAGGGGGTGGGGAGGGGTGGGGGAGAGGAAGAAGGCCCGTACTCATAGCTTGTCAATTTTAACATTTGGTCACGTGAGCAGCGCCTCCCTGCTAAGGAAGGGGAAAGCTTTCCACGTCAGCTTTACGTCTCCCAATTTCTTACTTCACGGCTCACTTCCAAGAGACAGCTGCATTAGAGCGTCATGTTAAGCTCGGCTAATGCGGAGAACCCGAGGTAGTCAGCCACGTTATGGATTTGGACGAGCGAGTATCCTGCTCCTCGAATATGTATTTGCCCAGTTGTACCTACTACGTTTCCGGCCCTGACTTCTCCGGCCTCCCTTCCTTCCTGCCCCAGAGCCCGTCTTCTCGCCCAGTGCCCTACTCCTATCCGTCCAACTTGTCCCAGGTGCCACCCGTCCGAGAAGTGACCTTCCGGGACTATGCCCTGGAGCCGGCCAGTAAGTGGCACCCCCGCAACAGCCTCCCTCACTGCTACTCCGCCGACGAACTCAGGCACCGGGACTGCCTCCCGCCCGCCGCCGCCGTGGCCGCTGCCGCCGCTGCCAGCCGTGGCGAAATGTTCGGGAAGACCGCAGCCGGCGGTGCCTACCACCACCCGGCCACCTCCGCAGTCTCCGCCGCGGCTGCGGCCTCGTCCAGTTTCTATAGCACGGTGGGCAGGAATGGGGTGCTTCCCCAGGCTTTCGACCAGTTTTTCGAGACGGCGTACGGCCCGGGGGAGAACCACCCGGACTACGCGGGCGACAAGGGCAGCGCCGGGGAAAAGATGCCGCCCGCAGGAGTCCCCGCCGCCCCGGGAGTAGCTGCAGCTGCAGTGTCGAGTTCGGAGGCGGCCTGCGGCCGGGAGGCGGCGGGGGTAAAGGAGAGGCGGAGAAGGGCCGAGAGCAGCAGCAGCCCCGCTTCGTCTTCCGGCAACAACGAAGAGAAATCCAGCAGCTCCAGTACGTATAAAGGCAGCGCCCTAGCGCTTTTTATGAACGGGGCTTGGAAATCTTAGCGCACCGCCGCTATTAAATTTTTATATGCTGTTTTATAAGCAGAGGAGGTTTATGAAGGGCCGTTAGATTTCCCCCAACAAAACTTTGTAGTAAAAGGCGAGATCACGTGGCGAGGACTGAAATTGGCCGTGAAATGCTCATCCGCCAATGGATGCCTTTAAAGAAGAAAAAACCACCCAGCCTCAAACTATCCCACCCCTCAGGTGGTGATTTTTCCCTAAATCATTAAACAAAAGACTAAATAGAGAAAGGAGTGGAGCTCCTTGTTCAAACCCCCCCCCCAAATATAATGCATATTTTTCGCCTGTAAAATCTGTTCAAAAGGAGATTTCAGAGCCCTTTGATGGCCATGTAATCCTGCGATTAATACACACAAACACTTACACACATACAATAAAAGTCATGTGTGTTGTCCTTAAAAGCTTAGTGAGATACTTGGATTCAAAACCATCTCAGATTTTATGGATTGCGGAGAACAGGATCTAACAGATGAAGGGAGGGCTTTCAACAGCAGCTATATATTAAGAGCAACAACTTTAGTTAAAACTAACTCTTTTGTTTAAAAGAATCAGTTTTTCCTAAGCTCTGTTTGAGCTAAATGTTGCCTTGTGTTCAACAATTGGTTTCTCACAACTGTCCTTCAAGCTGTCACAGCTTGATTTTTTTAAATGTGCATTTTTCTCTCTTTGAAGACTTTCTTCAAGCACTGAGGGTGGAAAAGACCTTTCTAACTCTGAGCAATGGAAGGAATCTTGACAAGTCCTTATTTAAGTGAAAAAGGCCTGAATATTTATATTTAATTCCTTCAAAGTTAAGATGACAAAAGAAAATACAAAGCTCTGTTTTAATGGAAACTGGAGTGGTTTAAGAGTGCATCCGAGATTGGAAGAGAATTTTTGACAGGATAGGAGTTTTGAAAGTATAAAATCAGTAAGAATCAGTAAGAATCAGTAAGAATCAGTCAACTATGTGCTTATCTGAGACAGTGGTCTCAGATCGTTATTAAAGAAAAAGGACAACGCAAAAACAGAAAATGTTTCAGATTTAAAACCTGATGACATAATGTGTTGACAAGTGAAGTAAATGCAGAAATAAATGTTAAGATTTTAATCAGAAGATCCAGAATTATGGAAGACTCATGATTTTCAGTAGAATGATTAAAGTTAGAGCTGGCCCAGGAAGCTTTAATTGCTTTGATTGTAGAAATGTGGTAAAAGCATTACATTGGAATAACAAACATCAGTTAAGCCCTTCATAGGTAAAACCTTCTTGGTAGAAAATACTATTCTGGACCAATTGGGCAGCACATTCTCAAGACCACAGAAGCTCTAGTCTTGAGCAAACATGTTCAGAGCAGAGTTTGTAGTGTTATTATTTGAAGCAGGGCTTCAAAGAAAGGTCTTTTTGGATTAAGGCAGCACCTGCAAGCTATTTCCCCAAGATAAGGTGAAATTAATATACACAGCTGCTGAGTAGGAGAGATCATCACTGTTATGAGGCTTAGTAATAATGAGCCAAGAGTTTCTTTCTTAGAAGAGAAACATATGGGTGCTCTTGATTCAATATTAGCAACAGTCCTCCCTCTAGCCACATCTGATTCCAGACTTAATGGCTTCTGCCTTTATGTTTTGTTCCACAGGTGGACAACGCATCCGTAAAAAGAGATGTCCATACACCAAATACCAGATTAGAGAATTAGAAAGGGAATTCTTCTTCAGTGTCTATATAAACAAAGAGAAACGTCTTCAGCTCTCACGAATGCTCAACTTGACCGACCGTCAAGTAAAAATATGGTTCCAAAACAGAAGAATGAAAGAGAAAAAAATTAATAGGGACCGACTACAGTATTATTCAGCTAATCCAATACTTTAAGCCTAAAACTTGTAGCGTTTTTCTATATGAGATTAAATTCAGATGTCACTCTTGATAAGATCAAGCCACAGGGTTACCAGTAAGGAGGAGGTGTTGCAGAGGCTCTGAGGACTCTGAAAAACTAAGATGTTTTTCTGCCCTACCTTCCAACGTTGACCAATTATTGTTGTTTTTTGTGGCTGAGTTTTCTTTTCAACTTTCAAATATGGCTTTTCTTCATCTTTACACATCAAGTGGAATCCATTTAACTCTTGGACCACCTTTTGCAAAAGCCATTGTATCCCTACAACTTCTTCAAATAGGGATGAGCACATGTGAAAAGCCGGGAGCGAATTCCTGACTTGACGGTGTGGTTGTGGACTGAAAACTATTTTACCTTAATTGGATGGTCCATGGGAAAACTATGTTACCTCCCATGGAAAGTCCATGGGAAGACTCCTCAGGGCATCATACATGCTGGAGGACAACTTCAAAAGGAAATGTCCCAAGCACCTACCATCTCTACTTAGGTAATCCCTGACCAATCTATTTGTCTCAGTAAATGACAAATTATTATTCCCCCCACAATTACATTCCTACCCCTCAGACAGAATCAATTTTCTTTCAAAAGAACTTCAGGTAATAATTTGCCATATATGGTAAGGAAACAATCACTGAGAAGACAACACGGGTAGGCTTGTGAAATACAATTTTAATGAATAACAATATAGGAGACAAATCATTATGCCCATATTTTAATACTAAAAGCGAATAAAAACTTTCTTAAATGTGTGTGGGAGGAGAAAAGACAAATAATAGTTCTAAAATGAGAAGGTAAAAGTTTAAAATGAGACAGAGGGAAATTTTTTACTTCTGTTCCAGAAACTTTCTTCAAGAAATATATTTGAAAAAGTAGTTTGGCAAATATCAAATACCATGTTTAATTGTAATTTAGATATGTGTAATGCACTGAAATCAGAGAATGAAAACCACTAGTGTTTCATAAGAAGACCCACTAGAAGGCAAACAATGTAAATAGAGGGAATTTGTTGTCATATCTTATAGTTAGCCTTATATGTCCTACTTTGCTGTTAAGCAGCAAAATTTAAAAAATAAAGAGTTTTTTGAGTGTGTGTGGATGGGTATATATGTACACATCTACACACACACACAAATATATATGTATATATGTGTATATATTTGTATGTGTATATATCTATATCTATATCTATATATATGTATGTGTGTGTGTGTATATATGTGTATACACACAGAGAGACACATACATACACACGCACACACATACACACGTGTATAAATATACATACATATACACATACATACATACATACATACATACATACATACATACATACACACACACACATATTTCTCTGAAAGAACAAAAGAGGGTGTGAGGGAAGAGAGACATGGTTTTAAAGAAAGAAAGCTATTTAAAGTTCTATATCAGTTTACAAAGGATATGTGTTTTATTGTAAAGGTCACTTACTGTTGAGCATATCTGAATGTATGATTCATACCATAATGGTGTTTTATAAGACTTGTATGATTTAAAATGGTTTTGTTGCCATTTTCCTAATATTTTAAGTGGGTTGTTTCACTTGGAAGATCTCAGATGTTTCTTTTCTTGTTTAACCTGTATACTATCAAGGCTGTTTTTACACTGCTTCCATAATGGATAAAATTTCTCTTGTGGTTAATGAATTGCAATACTCTTAGATTCTATCACTGTTTGGGGGGGAGACTTGTATTTTGTATGTATATACCGTTTTCTTTGAATATGGGAAAGCTTTTTCTTGCATGAGTAAGTGGAATCCTGCACATTGGAAATAAACATGTGAGAAATTTACAGTTTTTTTTAAAGATTTATGATACACTTGTGGATCTTCTTTGACCCAGACTGGAAATCTGAAACATGAGTTTTGAGTTAATTGCTTTGGTGGAAATCCTACTCACCTATTGGTTGTACTGAGCTCTGAGAAGCCAGGAGATCAAGTCTGGTATTTATGAATGCGTGGGCAGACTGCTGCTGGTACCAGGCCATGTTTGAATGGATTGCAGAGAAAGGAGCGGAGGTGGAGGGGGGGGAGAATCAGCCTTGAAATAATTGCAGGCTATAGACTTACTGCTTTTGTTCATAGATGTAAAACACATTGCAAGACCTCAAGTTTCTCTCTCTCTCTCTCTCTCTCTCTCTCTCTCTCTCTCTCTCTCTCTCTCTGTGTGTGTGTGTGTGTGTGTGTGTGTGTGTGTGTGTGTGTAGTCCTTTGTTCTTGTTTGTTCCAGGCATCATACACCTGAGTCCAGAATTGGAAGTTGAAAGGGGCCTCAGACTGAATCTGAAAGGGTACTGAGATGGGCTTATATACCAATATTGTATGAAATGTGTGGAAAAGAATAGTCTCTAAGGGGTATCCCTCTTGTGAGCTATCCAAAAGCACCATAAGGCACAGACTACTTACACAGTTTAAGAGCTTGCCTCTTTGAAACCCCACCCGGTGCCTTTGAGCAAAAGGAGACTCAACCTTATTTCCCCCTTTCTTCTTGCCATTCACAATTAGGAAAGTACATATTTTACCCCTCTAGGTTTATTGGCTTTGAACTTCTGTATTGCTTTGGACATCACCCATAAACTTGAGGTGAAGGGCTCTGGACTTTTGCTGGTGACCCCCACCCAGCCAGACAGTGTCTGGTCAAAGAAAATGCATTAAGATGGGGAGAGGGAGTGGAGGGAATTTGCTTGCTTGTTTATTTTGCTAACATGCTACAAAGGAATGCAACTCTTAAAAGGCAGAGATAGAAAGATAGATGGAGAGAGGCAGACAGACAAGCAGAGAATAGTGGGGTGGCCATAAACATCCCACCAGCAACTTCCTTTGCTAGTTAAAAATTAACTGGTTATTCAAGGGCTAGGAGTCATGGAGTTTTTCTATTTGTGGAAAGACATAGGGGAAAGGAAGAAGAAGGAAGAACGAGAAGGATAAAGATATGGAGAAGCAGAAGGAGAAGGAGAAACAAATCCTGTGCGTATTTCTAGGGCAAGCAGTCATTTTTAAAATCCCATGATGTTTCCATTTAGATAATGAGAGAGGAAGTATTTATAACTAACTCAAAGAAATATCTAAAATATGGAAGGTGATCTTGTCTACATTGCTTTGATGTTATGAAGAAGACTGTTTTGAAACTGGCTGGCTAATTTGTTCTGCTGACAGCCACAAGAGGGCGTTCTTCAGATCAATGTCAAAGCCGCACAGGGAGGGAGGGGGAGGAATATTCTGGCCTTTGTTCTCCAAACATCCAGGGAGCTGTACATTATATTATTTCACCTTTCCATGATCATATTTACAAAGAAAAGGTGAATCTGATGGCTCACTTCTTCAGCATGAACTAAAAAGTTGGCCAGAAGTTATTTCAGAAAGTTGCTGCTTCAGGTTTGGAATACGTCAAAAGGTGAGTATTTCTTTGGGACTTAAATGGGAAAATTAAGAAAAAAATGAAATAATTGTCAAGGTATGCTTGTGTGCCTTTTAAGGCAATTTAGTTAACACCTAAAGCTTTTCTGCGGGGAAATAAATCTTTATAATGTTCTAACCTTTTGGAAACCGACAATGATTAAATCCGTGGTTGTAATTGTGATTTGGAATATTTTGAAGTTTAGGATTGAATCTTTGAAAGCAGCAACTACAGAAAATATTGCAAAGGTTTCAAGGTTCTAGTGCATGAAGAAGTAAAAAGGTATAAGATAAAGCAAATTTATTTATTTTTTAAAATGAATCCATGGATATAATAAATCTTGAGGCTTGTAAGGAAAAGAGTTGCGAACTATCAGCTAGATCAATAGCCATGAAAGTAGCAGTTCTCACTGGTAGCATTGTTGGATTTTGTTTGTAGTTTACTTATTTTAACTTGACGGCTCCTGTGTACAGAGTTGATTAACACCAGTACTTGTTGTACATTTTTTTCTTAAAGAAGCAAAATTATTCCCCTCCACTAGGAAAAGCTGGTAATTGATGTAATCTGAAGTCAAAAAAGTGTCCCTTTCACTTAACTCTCCTTCCCGTTTCACATTGAATCAGATTTTGAGTAAAGGTTGAATTTAAAACAGCTATATCGATCTATATTTATTGATTTGTAGTGGGTATAGTCATAGGGAGGAAAAAGTTAATGGCCTCATATCTTAATCATGCTAAACACACTAAGAGCTCAGTGATGTTAATTCTATTTTGTCTTTAGAAAATGGAACTCTGAAAAAGAAGCTATAGTGATATTTAAAAGACACAAAGTTCCTTGAACTTACAAGATATGAGTTAAGACTTAAGTTGTGGTTCCCATTTAGTTCCATAGAGTTTGAGGATTCATTATTTCCCTTGAAAGAAAATTCCAAAGAAGAAGAAGAAATATCTTGACTTCTGAAACTTCCAGGTAATGAATTTAGGAAGAGTTAGGTGTGTGCAGGGAACTGATGTATACATCTACATCAGTTGTATGCATCTACAATATCACACGTAGGCTAAATTAGGGTGAACATTCTTGATTTCTGAAGGCAAAGCATTGGGCTGATCTTGTGATGTAGCTACTTGAATCAAAGGCAGAAAGAACAGGAACTTCTCAGTGTGTTCCTGATCCCCATTTTCTGTCAGGAAAATGGTTTTTATGTTCTTTAGTTCTGGTCATATGGTACAATAAATGTTGTGTCCTTGATCCCAATCTTTGAAATCGAATTTCTGAAATGTAGAGTTGAAACTTCCGAGCATGAATAAGATGGTAATCAACCCATTGTCACCAATATTGCATGGAAACCAAGTATTGAGAGAAGTATTGAGAGAATTCCTAGGCAAAAACTTCCACCCAATTCCTTAATTTCTAATCTAGTTGGAAAATTACCTTCCTTTGCATACCCCTGTCTTGGAGTAAGAAATTTTCATTTGAAAAATGGCGCCAAAGTATTTTAAGGATAAGATGGCTCTTTTAAAGTTTTCTCTTCTGGTCCAAAAACTTCTACATTTACTGTAATATTTGGATATTGCTCTAAATAAGTTTTTATTTTTAATTTATTATGATTGAAAGGCTATCTTCTTTTTGCATGGTCCACAGATTGAAGATTTTCTCTTCTATTATATTTTATAGCATTGTAATAATATCTGGCCTTGTCAAACAAGAAAGAAAATATTATAAAGTGCATATATGCTGGCAGATCCTTTTTCCATTTAATTTGAACAAATATATAAATCAAGGTGACTGCTACAATGTCCCAAGCATTGCCATTTTTTTAAAAAAAAGATCATTTAAGGAATTCAGTAAAAATATTAGTTTTTTATTTTATTTTGGAGAGTTAACAAAATAACACACCCTCTTCTCTCCCTATGAACTGAGAGAACTTTGTAAGAAATATGAATAAAGAAACAAGCATTTATAAGGTGTTGATAACAGAGACTAGTTATTCTTAAATTAAGAGTCTTTCAAATCAATAAAGAGATCCCAAATATATTAAGAGCCTCATTTTTTGGTTAATATTTATCGTTATGATTTTTCTTAGCTTCTGTATACATATTTTAATCTGATTTTATAAATTAAGTATAATGTTCACAGCCTAGAGTTACTTGTTTCAAATGGGCAGCTATAGAAGTTGAACAAATCCACACACACACACACACACACACACACACAGCCTAACCCTCTGGACTTCAATGGCTCTGCTGTATAATACATAGGGCACAGATTCACATAAAGAATGGTTTCTCTTTATCCACTTATATTTTATTTCCTTATTCAATCAGCTCACTAAATTTCCAGTGAAACAAACCAGCATTAAGTGTTGAAAAAATTATTGACAAGAACACCATCTTAGAAATACAAGCATAATGATTTTATTTAGAAATTGTCATGCTTCTTTACCTCAAATGTCATTTTTGAAGGGGGGGGGAAATCTACAAAATGAACTCATCATTTTAGCTATAATACACATGGCATTGCCTAAATTAAATCTTTTTGAGGGAATGACCCACTAATATTGCACTAAGACAGAAATCAATACCCTTCCAAAAGTCATTTGTGAGTTGAAATGCTAATGACTTTTATTAAAGCCAGGCTGCAAGTAATAGAGGATTTGTGAAAATAATTACCTGGAGATATTGTGAAAATAATTACCTGAAGCTAATTGCTATTTGTTCAGAATTCAAAAGAAGGTATTCCTACCTTACTCCTGTTATACTGTAAAAAATTACAGCCATGAATCATTTTCTTACAATCCAGGTTCTGTTGTGGATTTCAGAAAGGCCTTCCTTTGAATTTACACCACACTTGAGATGTAAAAAGATCATGGACATTGTGTCCCTGCTCCAAAAAGTGTGGATTTAGGAAAGATTGTGTTGATTTCAGCCTAAATCCCCCCCCCATAAATATATGTTTTAAAAAGGACATTGCATTAATGTGGCAGGGCATGCCACTAAATTCAGTTAACCAATTTACAAATCCATATGTGTGGCTTAGTTTTGGTTGAAAGAGAGGATTCTTACCACAAATAAATCCCATTGATATCAATGAAAGCCAGATAATTTCCAGAAGGTGGAATTTCAAATAACAAGCATTCCAGCAGGCAAAAAAAAAATTTTTTGAAGTGCAAATACAAACCACATTTGAAAGAAAATTAACCTCCCAAGCCTGACCTTCATTTCCGCTTTTAATTTTTCCAAAAAAATAAAATAGTCACTCATTCTTGTGTGACAGATCTTCAAAAAGAAAATGAAAATTACTTTAGTTATTTTCACCTTTCTTGTCCAGAGATACATTCAACAGCATAAGAACAACAACAGCCACATAATGGAGAAAAGCCTTTTTGAGAGTTCATCCAAAGGGAAAACTGGCTTGGTAGCGGTGATGTTTTTGACAACTTGATACTTTCAACAGTAAAGAAGATGCACTGCTCATATTAATTTATTAATGATTTATGAAATATAGGCAGAGACAATAAATTTGGAAGCAGATGGCTTCAGATTCCAGACTTTTTCTTCTTTCTTCTCTCACTTCCTCTAAACTGAGTCCTGAAATCTCAATTTGCCCATCACATAAATAGCCCAATTTAATTAGCATACAATGCTTCTTTCCATGATTTTTTTCCATCACTCTTGGAAACAATAAGTGGGTAGCACCTCCTTCTTCTGAAAAATGGAAGAGGAAGGAAATGAAAAATCCACCTACGCTTGGCTTTTAACTTTTTATTTGCTTTTCTAGGTTTTCTTTTAAAGTCTAATTTCAGAAAAATGCCTAACATAGCATGATCATTATATTCCTCTTGATTTCTTTAATGGTTGAGTGCTTGAAGTCAGTATGGGTGGCTTCCATCCATCCACTTGGCCTGTATACATTCCAGATCTCTTTCAATTCGTTGGTAACTCCAGCAAGGTGGCTGAAATGTGAGCTTGTAGTTTTATTGGTCCAAATCCTTTAGCTCCACTCAGTTGTGGTACTATCTGGTTGTTTTCAGTTGTTTACAAACAAACTACCGTAATCTCCTAGACAAACATCCTGGCAGGATGAAAATAGAATGTGTTACAGAATGGTCCAAAAAATGCAATCACCTCCTGGTTAATGTTCAAGACTCATTGTTAAGACCTTAAAATGTGGCCACTAAACACAATGCACGCCAAGGTAGTTTAGCTGCTCCAGAATTGACCATTATCTTTTATAGTTAAGAATCAACTGCACATTATTAGTTTTACTCCATTGGTTTTGACGAGGCAATTTGCTCTTTGCCTTGCCTTGGCCTTGTTAGTGATTCAAAAAAAAAAAAGTCTCACAGAGGAATTCAGGCACTTCTCACCCGATCCAAAGCCTAAGTCAATGTGCCCCTTATCCCCTTTTATCGTTGACCTCTCTGGGCTTCAGATCAGACCCGAAGTGCCTTGACCATCAAAGACATGCATTTGGCTCCCAAAACATGCCATAATAAAAGCAACTTGAATGTCTTGTTGCTGTTGCCCTGTACTTGGGATTAAAGGAGCCCAGAACTCTCATAAATGCAATTCTGGAATATGCTGTGAACTATCACAGCCGTGGAGGAAAGAAAGGGGTTCCATCCTTACCCGTTTCTCCCCTTGCTGCTTTTTCTTGAGCTTGATGGGATTGAAGTTTAAAGGCAGACAAAGAGCTTTGTTGAATTGGGGCAAAGATCTGATTGATCTTCCCAATCTTGGGGAACAGGGTGTTCCTGATAAGCCGATATCCAGATTGTAGTGGAGCAAGTCAGCCAGAATTACCATCTTTGTTTGAGGATATATATATATTCTCCTAATACATCTGGACGCTAATCTCATCCCAGTCTGTTTCTCTTTCTCCTTCTCCTTCTTCTTTTTTGCCTGCCGAACATCACCATCACTCTGTGATAAATTATGCTTTAGATTAATAATCCAGAAAACTCCAAAGTCTCTAGAATCGTGCTCATTTTCTTTAGTTTAGAAATGATAGGGCAAATGCGGATGCTGTTGTCTTCTTCATCCCAGCAATTCCCTCTTTGCAACTAAGTGTGTGCAGTTAATGAAAGACACAATCATGAGAGGAGACTAGATGTTAAACTTGAAAACCATTTTTGGGATGGATTTGGACCTTCGCATCTCATTTCTGTTGGCTTTGACAAAGAGAGGAGAAACAGGCTATTAAGATCAAAGCAGATTATTTATCTATTTCTTCTTATGACTCCTCTGAGTGGAACCAGGTCTTGGAAAGGAGAAAAACCTGGATTGCAGTTGAGTCGCATTGCAGTATCTGTTTCGTTACTTCTGTCCAAGGCTTAGCTCACCAGTACTAGTTTCCCCACATACCATCCAACAAAACAGTTCTCTCTGTAATTATTAATTTTGGAAGAAATGATACCGCTCTAAATATCTGATAATGCTCCTTTAACATTAACAGCCTGGTAAATGTGTAGGAGAGGCCGAAGAAATATAAGCAATCTTCCCTCAAGGTGTGGGAATGAATTGAAAAGAAAGAGAAGTATTTCTCCTTTTTGCTGAGTTGCTCTTCCTGCATAGTTCATTTCTGAAGCCCTGGGTGCAGTTCTTGGATGGTAATGCTGGAAGAGAAAGAAGTTAGTGGAGAAAACTGGCCTCGGTGAGGGTTGGGGGGAAGGGGATTTTGTGTCTTTCCATAAAGATTTTATGGTCCTGCAAAGTTGCAACAACCCCCTTCCGGGCTTCCCCTGCACAGACCAGGAACCTGAGGAGGGGCATCCATTTCTACTCGCCTTCGGAAAACTCTCCTCCGCTAGCCCGCCTTCTTCTTCCCACTTCAAAGGGACCTGTCTGCGGGGAAGCTCTTAGGAGGAGAAGGCGATTTCCTTCCCGTGGGCCCAACAAGCCCGATAGGAAGCCCCGAGACCCTTTGGTAGATCGCCACTCTTGCTCCCCGGGTTGGGAAGGGCGAGTCATTCGGGGAGCTTTGTGTCTCCTATGAAAGCCAAGGGTAAGTGCTGCAGGATGAGAGGGCAAGGGTAAGGAAGCGTCCGGGCAAAGGCTTGGGCAGAAAAGGAAACCTCTCTCCTGGCCTCTTCGATTTCCTTGGCATTCCTAGCATTTCGGAGGGCGTTGTGGGTGAAGGCGAGGTGGATGCCAGAACGGAACCGAGCTAAAGATTGACTGCACTATATTGAATTGTTCAAAAGAATATTTCTGACTCGCTTGGGAACTGAGACAGGCTATCAGTTAGTGCTAACAGCTGGGATGGCTTGGAGCACGGCGAACTAAAGCCCAGACTGGCAACCTTTTTATGCTAAACAAGAAGAACATTTGAAAGGAAGCCTCCCAAAAGGTGCCAAGAGCGATTGAGAGAGTTGCTCTTGCTCCAGACCTTGTTTGCATTGCTTCCAAACCACAAGAAGCCAAGCAAATGAGGAGTCTTTGGAGTCTTCTCGGTGCTTCTTGATCATAAAATCCACCTCCCTTCTCTGCTGGGCTCCCTCTCTCGTCTGCTGACTGTCGATTCCTTCAATCACAGTTATAAATTGACTGTACAGAATTGTCTAGCAGTTTTTGCTTTGGCCATTTCTGGATGAAAAAAAAGTCATATGTTGTTTTTTTTTAAAGTAGAAGAGGCGCCTCACTTATCTAAATGCAGATATTTAGAAAGAATTGTATATTGTTTCTATAATTCAGGGCTCTACCCTTGAAAAATCCTTAATCCTGAGCGGGAGATTCCTAGAAAATAGGAGCGTGGAGATGTTTTTTTTCCAGATTTTGCTTCCTTTCATTTTCATGAAAAGGTTTTAGTTTAAACTTGTGATTTGGACTTCTGGTTTAAAGGACAATTACGGATAGAATCGCCTTAAAAAAAACACTCCAAACTCTTCATCTTGCTGGTGGTATGGTAATTCTATACTGGGTGCTTGTACTGTGATATTTTTTGCTAAGTGGGGGGTGAACTGCTTCTCCTATGCAGAGGTATTGATAAGTAATACCTCTTACTTCTCAACGTAGTATCCTAGGCTCAGCGAGAAAGAGGGTAAAACACAGGTGTGAAAATTATCCGCATTGCTGCGGATGGTGTCTTAAAAAGCCGGAAGAGGAGGATGGACTGTCTTCTCGATATCAGTAAGCCTTGACTGTTAATAAGAGCTTGGGTCGGGCTTCCAACTTGCGGTGGCCAGGCTGAGATGACCATCGACCTAGACTAACGCCTAGGCGAGCTACGAGAGCTACCCCGAGTCTCGCCAAAGTTGGTGAGCCTGTTTGAGCTTCAGAAATGTCAAGGCAGCACGAGTTGTGCAAAGAGTAGGATGGGGAGAGGCTGAACAGTTAGCTTACAGGTGGCTTGTTGATGTACGGGACGTAATAATTTGCTCACGCCTTTGCTGTTTTATATTAGTGCATATGCTAATAGACCAGAACGCGCTAAATTATGAGTCTCATTAAAACCCGGCGGTGTTTTCTATTGTTTTCCTCCTCCCGCCACTTCGCCCTTCATTATATAACCTCCTGAATGCTGTCCCCTCTCTGAGAACTGGCAAAAGCAGCCACGTGAAGACGTGGCCTACTGAGCGTGGAACACCCCCAGACATGCCTGTGTGCATATATTCACACATGCATGCATATATGCGAGGACACACACAACCACACATCACCTTCGGTACGTTATATTTTCAAATCTATAGACATGCATATCCACCCACGCACCTCCGTGCACAACTACAAGTACACGCACGCACGCACGCACACGCGCCATTCAGACGTGGGCAGGAGAGCAGCTCGCCGCCTACGAAACCAAACTGGGAGGGGTTGTGAACGAAGGCTGGGTTTCCATTGGCTGCACGCAGTCGCCGTGGCGTGGGGGTATCTCTAATCATATTCAGCATGTTTTGCACAAGAAATGTCAGCCAGGAAGGGCTCTCTGCTCTCTTCGCCAAATTATTCCAAGGAAATGGCATGTTCGGAGACCCCAGCTGCAAACGCCTTTTTGGTGGACTCTTTGATCAGCTCAGCCTCAGGCAGAGGGGAAGGAGGGGGAGGCGGCGGCGGCGGAGTTGCAGTAGGAGGAGGAAGAGGCGGCGGCAGCAGCTACTACCCGAACAACGGTGGTGTCTACCTGCCACAGGCGTCCGATTTGCCGTACGGGTTGCAAAGCTACGGGCTATTCCCGGTCCTGAGCAAATGCAGCGAGGATCTGCCCCCTCCGCCGCCGCCGCCAAGCATGGTTCCCACTCCGCACACTTACATGTCAGGGATGGAGGTCTGGCTAGATCCCCCGAGATCCTGCAGCCTTGAAGAGCCCACAAGCCCACAGGCGACCTCCTGCTCCTTCGCTCCCAGCATTAAAGAGGAGAGCTCCTACTGCCTCTACGACTCGGACAAGGCCCGCAAAGAGGCACCGGCCACCGACCTGTCGCCTTTCCCGAGGCTAAGCGCAGAGATCTGCGCCGTGAATAACGTGGCGGCGGGGGTGCCTGTCCCGGGCTACTTCCGCTTGTCTCAAGCCTATGGCACAATCAAGAGCGGCAGCTGCTATAGCAGCTCCCACCAACACCACCAACACCACCAACAGCAGGAGCCGCCGCCGCCGCCGCCGCCGCTGCTGCACCCAGGGCAAATGGTGGCTGCTTCCCAGTTTGCCCCGCAGCCCCAAGTGAGCTTCGAGTCTTCTCCGCCGTTCCCTCTGGCCGCCTCGTTGCCCGAGCAAGGCAAGAAAGACAGCGAGGATTCTTCCCCACCCAGCACTTTGGCCGGGGATTCGCAGAGAGGAGAGGAAGAAGGGCAGGCTTCTTCTTCTACCGCAGAAGAGCTGTCGCCGGCCCCCTCGGAGAGCAGTAAGCCTCTCTCCGAGAAAGAAACCCTAGGTAAGGATTCCTCATCCACCGAAGGCGGGGAAAGGCTTTAAACCCTTCCCCGTCCAAAGAGCTTTTGCCAGGTCAGCCCAGCAGCAGCCCCCAGGAAGGGCAGCTTAGTCAAACCGATTCAAAGCGCCACTCAGATTTTGTGCACCGATGCAGAGATAATGTAGATACCAGACAGCCAGGCCATATAGTCAGGAAAAAAGCTTATCCAGGGAGAGACAAAAAGGACAAACACGTGTGCATATCTCTTCTTATTTTTATTTTATTTTGCAACTCTTAATGCACTGGCGGTGGACAATAGAGCATTCGGGGGAGGGGGCCAAAGGGAAAGGGGAAAAAAACCACACCCAAGTCTGCCCTTCGTGGCCCACCGTGGTGCAGAAATGCCTGAACAGATAACAGAGACGTTCATTAAAAGGCCAAAGTAAGCAAAAAGTCAGCGTCCATAAATAAAACCCTTCAGAACCTAAGTTCTAGTTTACGATCTTGGATGCCTTTACAGACCCCTCCTCAGAGCATTTAGTTGAGTTGAAATTCTCTCAGGCAGCAGTGTCAGTTTAGACTGCAGGCTGCCCTGCCAGTGTCCCTGCTGGCTTAAAGGACTCTTCCAGGGTAAAAATCCAAAGGGCTGTTCCAATGAATGGGAACTGCCTTAAGGGCGCCTTGTGACCATTCTTTCCAATTCCTTTTATTGCAAAGAAGAAAGTTTGTGCAGCAGGCATTCCTGCTGCAATGGAACACTAAGTGATAACAATAGCCACGTAGTACTACTAGTAGTAGGAATATTTCCAAACTTTTACAAAGTAGGACATTCAGTACTGATCGCTCATAATTCTGAAAAGCGATGACGCTAAGTGTACCCATGTTACTCATATCCAACTACATGCAAGAATCTGTTTCTGTATTGAGCCTCAGTCCAGAAGGGAAAGACATTCACCCTCCCCCTAAAAAAAATCTGTAGCTCTGCAGATATTAAGGAACCATATATCCCTCTTTTTCAATATGCCAGGTGGCTAATCATCTCCTGGTGACCCATGTAAATATAATTAATTTGTGGAAGAGGAATTGATCTTGTCATCCTATGCAGATTTGCTTGTTTTGTTGAATTAAATGGCTTCAGTTCCCAAATATGCAGCTATGGGATTTTATTTATTTATTTAGCTGGTTTAGCTAGCCTTAGCTGAGTTACAGATTTGTGCTGGGAGGGGGGGAATGATCTCAGAAGGGGAAAGTGTGGAGCAATTTTAAATTTAGTACTGTATACTCATGGGGCTATATTTTCACATCATCTGTCTTTTTACTTAGGAAGAAGATGGTGGGTTTTAAATATATATACATTATTATTATTATTTTGGAAATAGAAATGTTTGAGGGAAAGACAAGTCACTGGCATACCTTGCTGGCTTCAATACCAAAATCTGGCCGCCTTTGCTTAGGCGATCTTGAGAGGCAAGCAAATCAAGCAGGAGGGTGCAGATTGTCCCTGGGTGTGGGTAGGGAGGGAAGACCTTCGAAAAAGGGCTTTAAAAAGAAGGCTGGGGCTGTTGCCACAAACTTAAGGTCAGTAAGGACCTAGTCCTCAAGTACCATTCCCGGTTCCTTCCTGGTGTCCTTGATAATGTCCCTGGCTGACTTTTTTTTTTAAACTAGGCAGCCAGAAGGGAGAGAATGCAGCCACCTGGCTTACTGCGAAAAGTGGTAGAAAGAAGAGGTGCCCTTATACCAAGCACCAAACGCTGGAGCTGGAGAAAGAGTTTTTGTTCAATATGTACCTGACTCGTGAGCGTCGTCTAGAAATCAGCCGTAGCGTCCACCTCACGGATAGACAAGTTAAAATCTGGTTTCAGAACCGCAGAATGAAGCTGAAGAAAATGAACAGAGAGAATCGGATTCGGGAGCTCACAGCCAACTTCAGTTTCTCCTGATGGATCTATGGACACCTTTGAATTGTCTAAGCAGCCCATACAATCCTGCACCCCACCCCACCCCAGATCACCCCACCCCATTTGGTCAGGCTTTAACTATTGGCACCTGTGTGGATTTGAACCTTTTAATCCCGCTCTCAGCCTTTCCATAGCTTCTTTGTAATTGATTTCGTTGGGATAAAGCCATAGCAAGGCAAGCCCAGCATTCCTTCTGAACTTCCCTTCTTCTGTTCTCACTTCTGGAGACCCTGGCCCTTGAGAAATAGGATATCCCAAACACTACGTGCCTATTCTCTTTTCCTAGCCTACCCCTTTAAAAAACAAAAAAAAAAACAAAAACAAAAGGCAATCAGAAAAGAAACCTAGCCAAAGGAAAGGTGCATTCCGAACCTCTCGCTAAGCTATGCCACATGTTGCAAACTGGGGTTGAGTGCAGTTTTCAATCATTTAAACATTTGACCACACCACCCCAAACATGGATCGGGTTTGATATTATTATTATTACTATTTTCTTGTTTAGCCAATGTTAAGCAGCTATTGTGGAAAGAAAAAAAAAGTCATATTGTTTAAAAAACCAAAACTGTTCATTTGTTTACTCCTTTATTTTTTACAAATGTTTAATATTTCAGCTTTAAAAGTTTTCTTGGAAAAGAGGGAGAGAGAAAGAGAGGGTGGGGGAAAGAGAGAGAAAAACTGCTCCTGTCCTTTCTTGAAAGATAAGAACAGTTTTATGTTCCTTAATGGTTAAATTATTACATTTTCTAGTTGTAGGTAATTTTTGTTTTAGATAAATGGTTCTTAACCATTTGTTCCTTATGTTTGACAAGCACAGACAAAGAAAGATACGAAAGAACATTTATTGAATGGAGAGGGGGCGGAAGACCCCGATTTTGCCTATTCTGTACCTAGAAATGTATGTTTGTGTGTGTGTTTGTATGTGTGTGTATATATATGTAAGTGCATATACACACACATACACACACTCTGAAGTATTTCCTGACTGTATGAGATAGCAAAGAAGAAAACTCTTTATTTCCTTGATACTGTGAAGTTACATGCATTGAAAAAAATCAAGCGTGTAAGTACAAAGAGAAGAAAAAACCCTATGAAATAGATATGTACAAATGTCTATTATTATTAAAATAATTAATATTATTAAAATGCCAATACAGTTGGAAGCAAAGTATTCTTTTCATTATTTAGATGCTAGCTTTACTTCTTGCTCTTACCTCAAGTGTTCAATAAAAATATCCTAATGCAGCTATGCACAAAGATGAACCAAACTCCAGATATGTTGTTGATATTTTATTGAAAGCATGAAAAGATGTGGAATGAGTTTCCATAAAACAACAGCAACCACCATCAAATAATAATAATAATAACAATAATAATAATCTGTTTTTGTGTCTGCTTATTCTCAGAACTCTATTTTTAAATTTTCGTGAACTTTTACAATAAAGAATAGTTGACTAAGCCGCCTATACACACTTAGAAATCAACTTGAATGTAGACAGTCATAATGTGCCAGGGACATATAGGAATGATGTAGTAAGATTTGTCAGCTTTTGTTCAGTTTTATGGCTTCCTAGCATATCTGGATTGTAGCCATCTTAGAGGAAGAATTAGCTTCAGTTGAGCGAGGACAGTTGAGTGAGGAGCTGTACAGACTAACCAAACTGAGAATTTTATCTTTGAATGTAGAGAATTGGCATTGTTGTTGTCACTGTTTCACGAGTATGACTCTCAGTTAGTCTAGTAGAGTCTCTGAGCATGAATTCCAAAGCAGAACCAAAAGGACTAAAGGAAAACAACGGGAAAAGGTGAGCAATAGGAATTTGGATCTTAAACTTCACTGGCCTATGTTGCAGGTTTTCTGCCATGATTCACCTGGCTGCAGGATGTGACTAGGCAAAAATGTCATCTTAAGATTCTATATAAATCCATATCTATCAAGTCTAAGATTGAAACAATGGAATCCATGAAGGGAGGAGAAAGAGTAGTAAAGAAGGCGGGTGGGGTGAGGTTGATAGGAATTTGAATAGTAACCTACAGCCAAGAATTTTATCCTCCTCCTTCTCACCACCTCCTCCTCTTCCTCCTCCTCCTCCTTCTTCCCTTCTTCTCCTCCTCCTCCTTCTTTTCCTAAGAGGTTTTAGATCTTTAAAAAAAACATTACTATTTACGGAAAACATTTTAATCACTGAAGGCCTATCTCCCCACTCTTCCTTCACTTCTTTTCATTGCATACTCTTTATATTCTAAACATTCTACTGAAACGATTAAAAATGGCCAGTCAGATTCCTAATATTTATAACAAAGAAGTTTAGTAAGTGGAGGTGGCGGGCTGTTGGTGGGAGAAGGGAGAAAGGGGAGGAGAACCATAAGGAAGGCTCGGCTTTGGTTACTGGCTTTTATTTATTTATATACTGGGCTGGGGTTTCCCTCTTCTTTCTTTCTTTTTAATACCATCCCCTACCGGGGCTCTTTTGCTTAAAGGAAAGTGGCCACGGGGAACCCTGTTAATTAGAAAGCTGAAAACTGGTCGGTGATTTAGGTAGTTTCTCGTTGTTGAGGCTGAACATTTCTCTCTCTGCAGCATGAAACTGCCTTCATCACCTCAGTTTATAATCATCAAATGGGTGTAATCCCAAACAGACGTTTAAGGAGGATAAAAGCATTGCCTTTAACTACCGAAGGAATCTGGGGGGGAGGAGACACCCCCCTCTCCACGCTGTCTCCTGGAGGCGTCAAGTCCCAACGCCATTGTTTCTTTCTGCGCGCCGAAATGCTGCTTCCAATAAACCAAGGTGGAGGAGGGGGCATTTAAAAAAAACCAATACAAAACTGCATGGAAGAGACCTTCAGGGCTAAGCAACATCCGTTGACTTCGGATTTTTATTCCTGTTTGAAAGAGGATCCTTTCCACAACTCCGAGATTCCTTTTCTCAAGGTCAGGGGCATTAAATAATTATTATGCTTTTCCTGTTCGAGGAATCCATTCTGGCTGCTTGTCCTTGCAATGTAATTGTGGCCCTGACTGCAGGCTCTGCTGCGAATGGGACAAAATATTACCGCCTTTCTTTCCCACAGCAATACCGACTTCAAACTCTCTGTTATTTACGGGAAGGAAAAAAAGAAAGAACATTTGACAGAAATTTTCAGTGCTAAGCTACATTTCGTTAAAGAGGTGCTCGCGAGAACGCGCGCGCCCTTTGATGCCTCCCTGGTTCTCCCTGATTTCCACAGCGGCTCTTCCATCGTCATCCCCCTCCCTTTGCGTGGCAGTTTTTGTTCCTCTCGCCCCCTCCCCAATTCAGTCCACCGGTTTTCTTTTTCTTTTTGTTTTTTTGAGGCGGGTAGGGGAATGTGGCATTTAGGGTGTTCTCCCACGCGCGCGCAGACAACCGCTTCAGCAAGGTGGAAGGAAGACAGAGGGCCCCGAGAGGTGAGAACGCAGAGATTTCTCCAGGGCTGGCAAGGCCTCGGTTACGATCATTATTGGAATGGGTCGGGGCGCCTGCATTCCAGTGAGGCGGCATAAGCAACAGCGACCTCGCTCGGGCTGAGGCGGTGTGCCGGCCCGTTCCCTTTTTATGTTCGGCAGCCCCGCGAGACGGAAGGAAGGCGCTGCGCCGTCTTGTTTACATCCCACACACACGTTATTTACCGCTAGTGTAAAGGAACAAGACTTCTCTCTTGGGTACGGGGGGAGGTGTAGGGGAGCGGGCGGGCCGACGTGGGGTTTGAAAAAATAGGACGTTTCTTGGTCTCTGTTTTGTCTCATCCCACTTTTAATTAAAAATACCTTTCAGATTTCAGACGCCAATTAAAGGAGGCCTGGAGATGGAAATCCAATTTTTGCAATTTTGTTTTCCCCTATCTTGTTTGAAAGTTGAGCTTTGTGTCTCTTCTTTTAATATTACCGAAAATCTCAGAAGTTTCGCGGCAAAGGTTTCTCTCTCCACCCTTATAACACAGGCATGTATTTATAAACACACACACACACACACACACACACACACACACAAAATATCTGTTTATCTATCTATAGTGTGTGTATGCTTATCATTATATATATATACATACATACACACACACACACACACATATATATACACACTATATATATTATAAATACACTGTATAAATATATATATTATATAGTATGTGTTTATAAATACATGCCTGTGTTTTATATATATTGGTATACATTGGTATACCTGATTGGTATACATGCACACATCTCTCAAAAAAAACCCTATATATTTTCCAGGTTGATGGTGAACCATGCAAACACACATCTATATATACATATCTATATAGATACACACACAAAAACCTACTTATGTAATATATGTCTGTGCGAATTACGCACTTCGAACTAAGATTTATACTTTTTAATGAAATATATAAACAGACATGGCCCTCACAAGGACATTCAAGAGCTATACTTGGTATATATAGCTTATACTTTTTCTCTTGATAAGTTATTATTTATTTGTAATGGTCCTCAAAGTCTCAAAACCTCTTCAATTCCATAGTGGAGGGCTTTCTATCAAATCTTTCTCTAAATCCTAAGTGCTTTTGAGTGGATGTGGAAGATACAGACTTGTCCCTGTCTGTGGAGAGGAACAGAAGCAGGAGCCTAAATATAGAGGTATCTAGCCTGTATTTGAAAGCAAAAGGAATAAGGTTATGAAATGTCTTTATTAATTCGTAGACTCTATGAAAAAAGAAGAAGGAAACAGATCTCAATAACTCAAAACTTTTGTTTGCTCTCTCTGGGGGGTGGGGGGAGATTCAAATATTTCATCTTTAAAATTTAGTAGATATTTTAAACGGCCCATAGATGTTAAGTAAGAAATCTGTGCACACCTGCTGAGAACTGGTATTTCAGAATTAGGAAATAAATATCCAAAATATTCTCTGTGAATCCCTATTTTGTACATGAGTGGATTATGTTAAATGTCTGCTTGCCTAAATACACTTCCTTGAAAATAAAGCCCAAATATTTTTGTTGAGGGTAAAGAAAGTCTATTAGCTTCCTTATGTGGATGGGCACCACATTAAGTATAACTTAATAGTTGCTTAAATGATAACATTATAAGCATAACCAAAGTAACCAATTTTATATTGTTATTATATTAAATTATATTAATTGGTTACAAGACATTGTTACAAAAATATAGATGTTCTTGAAATAAATTTTGACATAGGGAAGAAAGCAAGGGAGATAAAATTGGAAGTGTCTGCTTATCCCTTGTTGTCCATTATCCATTTCTGTGATTTCAAATTGAAATATATCCCCTTTATCTACATTTCTTATTACAGTTATTCCACAGTCTCCATTTAAATACTTTATATAGACTTTATTCTTTTAATATAAATATAACTTAATTGTTATAAAAGTTCTCATTTAAAAATGAATATAAAATAAATAACTGTAGCTTCTAAAATGCAACATAGTGTACAATATATACATTGAGGAAGATTTTTCTTTCTTTCTAAAGGAGGGGAAGCTCATCCAAAACCAAACTTTAGATTTTAAACAAATTATGTAAGGTACCCATGTGCATATATTCACAAAGAGAGACATACACACACACACACACACACACACACACACACACACACACACACACACACACACACACATCACATATATGTACGCATAGAAGAGAAAGATTAAACACACGCATTTATAGATATATAGATTCATTCATTTATTCACTTGTGGCCTATAGGGCTGTTTCTCGCTAGACAACCATAGAGTTCAATTGTTTTTTCTATGGTAAAATCTTCACCTGATTTTAAAAAAACTTTGGGGATAAAGTGGCTAATAACACCCTCCTAAAACTTTTACTCTTCATATATGTAACAAATTGTAATTTTAAGATCTTAGGTTAAAAAAAATACATGGGTGACTGCTAATTATTATTATTATTATTATTTGTATCAACTTTTAGCCTTGGTGGGTTCTACAAAAAGAGCAAAGAATAGAGAGGCGATGTAAAGCAAATAAGAAATCTCTCTTTTCCGTGCTGATTATTCACACAAGACTTTAACTTTAACAAGACTTTAAGACTTACCTCCCTCCCTCTGCATTCCCCCCACAAAGCAATTTTTTTTAAATATAGAGATTGTTGATATTGTCTTTTTCTTTCCTTTTACTGTTGAGGTTACAGGTTCCCCTCCTCAAAAACAAAAAAACAAAAACTCACCCACAGAATAAAGCAAAAACTCCTAACGGGGAGGAGGGGAGGGGGGGGAAAGAGAGTGCAGGAACCCTTCGGAGATGATACTGGATTGAAATGCCACAGGCACCCCGCATTTAGCCCTAACTTTAATTCACAACACTGGACTTGATCTGAGGACCGAATCACCTTTTTCGTTTCTCCAGAAGATGTAACCTTCCGCTCAATCCCGATGTGCCAGGTTCTGCCGCAGAGCATACCAGAAAAGAAATAACTACTTGTACCCCAAACTGCCAGTTGTTTGGGACTGAAATACTTCTTTCAAAGCCCAGCGGGGGAAATGCTTTAACCTGACGACTGGGGCTCCTTATGGTTTCCATTCCTTCTTAGGAATCAGCCATAGATACAAGACACAGACGTTATACATACATACATACATATATGCTGCAGACATCCCAAGCGGTCGAGATGCATGTTCCCCCCGCGTGTGAGATATATGCCCCCCCTCTGTGTGTGTGTGTGTCTGTGTGTGTGTGTTTGCCTATAAGTACAATATCTCCCAAGCGCACAATACACCCTTCCCACATAACCTTTCCGTGCTTGCGCCGTCCTAAGGAGAAGGTGTTGTAACACTTCTGGAAGAGGCTTACAAATCTCAGGGCGTGGATCCTCCTTGCAGTCAACTTGATCGAGGGTGGGGGTCTTTATTTCGTCCGTTAAAAAAGTCCGGGTCTTCCCTTCAGTTTACGCGCTCTCTCTTGCTCTCTCTCTCTCTCCACCTTTCACCCTCTTTCCCCCACCCCCTTTCATTTCTCTTATTTAAAAAACGCGTCCTTGGCTGTTTTGTTTCCATTACCAGAGCCCCGAAGTATACCTCTCTTCCACGAACACAGGGAGATGTCACGGGTAAGGTTGCGGAAGTGCCACAGAAATAAGATGCCAGCCACAAATCCTTGTGCGTGGGTGCATTTATGTGTGTGCGCGCGAGAAAGAGCAAGAGAACCTCCCACACACCTGCAAGTTACCTAGCCTTAGTGGGAAAAGATAAAGTGGTAGATTTTACCCCACCCTTGAAAAAGTTGTTTTTAGTGTGTGTGTGTGGGGGGGGGGGGGGAAGCATTCCTCAGCTTCAAGCGAGTCTGCTTGAGCTCCGGCGATTCAGCCCCTCTTGAGAGTCGGAAAAAAATCCGCATCCGAGGAGCCTCTAAATGAAGTACTGTGGGTCTCGCTGGGGACTGGAAATCGCTCCTGAGCCTTGCCTTGCTGTTGGGGCACCCCAAAATTGGAAGCGGAGCGCCTTTCAGGAGCCCAGGGTTGGATTTGACTTTTTCCTGCCAGCCCCAGTTAGCTCTGAACTCTGCGGCGCGCTATTATTTACAGTGAGTTTCCAAACTAAACACAATAGTATAATTTAACCTTTCCAGGCACTCGTAAATTTTTACGGCTGTGAAACAGAGCAACGCAAATGAATATGCCCATAGTTACTGACTTAATAACAGCCCGTGGCTCCCGGAACAATAACTCCTTATGAAATATAATAAATATGTATTTAAATACAGATTGCCGCCAATGTTATTTTCTTTCTTTATGGCATAAACGATTGTATAATTTTATGTGAAGGTCTCCGATCACAAGGAGAGCAGCATGTCTGCGCGGTGCCCTCTTTCTCTCGCTCTCTTTCCCTTTTCCCAAGGAACAAGAACCATTGATGGAATGATTAATTATGATATAAAATAGTCCACTTAAAAAGAGTGATCATAACAGACCCCCTCAAAAAATAGTCTGATTTTTTTAATCTCATTTGGCCACAATTAAAGCAAACTTTGCTCCACAACTTGCTTATTCCTTTGCATTTAAAAAAAAGAGCATATGGCTTTGCTATAAAAAATGATGGCTGGAAAACACTGACCCATTAATAGCCTGCGGACTGATTTATTCTTTATTGTTCTGCTGCCCGGACACGTGACACGCGGCAGCCAATAGGCTGACAGGCAGCCTTCAACTTATTAGGTGACTGTACTACTTCGCAAGGACCAAGTTGTTACATGAAATCTGTAGTTTCATAATTTCGCCAGGGCTCGCCTCTCCTTTGGTTTGGCCGAGGTTGGCGATGTCTTCGTCGGGGACGCTCAGCAACTACTACGTGGACTCGTTCCTCCTCCACGAGACCGAGGAGCTGGTGCAGTCGCGCTACGCCGCCGCTCCCCTGGGCCAGCCGGCCAGGCAGGCGACCCTCGGCGAGCACCCCGAGTTCACCCCCTGCAGCTTCCAGTCGAAAGCGTCCGTCTTCAGCACTTCCTGGAATGCCGTGCACCCGCCGAGCGCCAACAATGTGCCGGCTGTCTACCACCCGTACGTGCATCACCAGCCACCCGACGGCAGGTACATGCGTTCGTGGCTGGAGCCGATGCCGGCTTCCTTGTCTTTCCCCGGCTTGCCGGCCAGCAGGCATTACGGCATTAAACCTGAACCGCTCACGGCCAGGAGGGGTGACTGTACCACCTTTGACACGCACGCACTCTCCCTGACTGATTATGCTTGTGGTTCTCCTCCAGCTGATAGGGATAAGCCAGCCAACGACGGGGCATTCTCGGAAAACAATGGCGAGAGCGAGGCAAACGGAGACAAACCCCAGCTGGACCCAAGTAAGTGCACTTGCTGCAGGGCCCCGCTGGACTTGTGGAGAGAAGGAGAGAGGGAGGGCAACCCGAGCAGCGAGAGGGGTCTGCCGAGGCTGCTTCTGAAGCAGGATCCATCTTGAGCTATGCGGCAAGGGTTGGGGGAGGGGGCTCGGATAGGTAGGTAGGGTGGGTGGGGGTTTCTGTAGTCAGAAAAGGGGTAGAAAGTATCGAGGCTTCCTGGAATGGGGGCGTGCGATCCCCTATATGTGTGTGCGTGCGTGCCGTTGTTTTCCTTTCCTCCCTTCCCTCTCTCCCTCTCTCTTTCTCGGAGCTGCTGGCACGGTAGGCTTGGTAGAGAAGACCGTTCGCAGAGATGGTCTGATTCTCAGCTCCAGCCTTCCTTCCTCAGGCACGCAGTGTGCAAGGGAGTGTCACATGTATGCTTTCCCTGGCTATGGCTTCCGCTAGAAAGCTGGATAGCTGGAAAATTCGGGTGGGGCAGGGGGAAAGAGAGATGGGGGGTAGGGAGGGAGAGGGACCTGTAAGGGAAGGAAATCCAAAAATACTGGGTGTGAATCCATTTCCTTTAGCTCACAAATCCAAGAATGCCCAGTTGCGGGGGGGGGGGGGGAGGCCAAGTCAGGTTTATCCTTAAAAGCTGAAACGTGGGTAGATTCTTTTGTCCCCTTATAATCAGAGGAGACACCAGAGAAGGTCAGAAAATACCTTCACAATAGGCGCTCTGTTCTTATGGGTTGTTCACCACCACCTTTTTAATTGCTGGGGGGTGGGTGGGGGGGAGGTGAGGAGGAAGGAGATGAGGACAAGGTGGGGAGAAAGCCGGAAATGCCAGCTTTAAAAGTACACCCTTGGATAAACAATATGAGGGAAGCTGGGTGCTGACATTTTACTGCAATTCCATAGGACTCTCTCCTGTGTCCCAATTTGAAACCCATTGTTGCCCAGTCAAAGAAATACGAGAAACTACCAATATTTTGTGTGAGAGTGGGTAGGGTTGAGGGCAAAGAAATATACTTTTGTGTGTGGAAGTCTTTGCTTCCTTCAACCTGAGCCGTTGTTTCCCTGCAGATAACCCAGCAGCAAACTGGTTACATGCAAGATCCACTAGGAAAAAGCGTTGCCCTTACACTAAGCATCAGACACTGGAGTTGGAGAAAGAGTTTCTCTTCAATATGTATCTCACCAGGGACCGAAGGTATGAAGTGGCCAGGCTCCTGAATTTAACCGAGAGACAAGTGAAAATCTGGTTCCAGAATCGTAGGATGAAAATGAAGAAAATTAACAAAGATCGAGCAAAGGATGAATGAGCCTGGACAGCAGGTTTAATCTGTATCAAAACAGCAAAATCCGGCCTCCCCCCCCCCTGCGGTCCTTCAGCGCCACACAACGCAACTCCCCCCCCCCCACATCCTGAAACTGTGTCCAGGCCTCACATATTTTTATTTTTTCATTGTTGTTTGTCCTTGGCCAATTCAGCTCTTGAATGTACCTCGCCAGCATACAGAATGACCACTGTGTCCTGGTGCTAATTTTGGAGGTATCGTCTTTTCCCCATTTTCTATTCATAGGAAAGCAAAGGAGGGACATTGCCGCACCAGGGTGATATTTGTCTAAATCTACCTGTCAAGAAAGAAAAAGAAAAAGAAAAAAAAGAAAGAAAAAGAAAAAGAAAGAAAGAAAGAAAAAGAAAGAGAAAGAAAACTACCTTTTAATGCACAATTCTTTATGGACTGTATAGGTTAGTTGAAGTAGTTAAATTTATTTGCTTGTCGCACGGCAGAGAAAGGTCTGCTGTAATACTTGAACACTGTGTTTTATTGTGGTATTATATTTGTGACTCAATTTTTGTGCTTGGGTGCTGTACCAGATGTGATTGTGTAAGCTAGAATACAATTTGAACTCAGGTTGTTTATTATAAAGATTGCATAGAGTATAGCTCTGTAGTGTAAGGACGGAGTCTTTTTTTTTTCTGTACCATTGAACAGTTAATCTTGGATTGTACGGGATAAAAATTATAAACCATTCATTTCGTATCCTAACTTTTAAACATAAAAGAAAAGCAAATATTATCTGGAATAAAAAGGAGCCTAATGGTTCTTCTGAAACCAATCATTTAAGTATGCACACAATCTATCTATCTATATATATATAGTACAGTTTTCGTCAGTTGTATATATATTATCTATATATTAAAAAAAGAAACCCTTAATAATCAAATTAGCTTGAATATTGTTTTTGCACCCGTGAGCAGTTCTCAGATATCGGAGCTATACCTATATGTGAAAAAAGGTAACTACTACCTATGGTTTACGTTTTAAGATTAATCAAATAACTTGATTCCTATTGTAATGAAATTTAATTTTATTGATAATAAATTATACACTAAAAACTACCTTTGGTTATTGCAGATGTGTATTAATTTTTTTTACAACCTGAAAGTTATGTTTATGCAGAAGCTACACTTTGTATATTTTGCAAAACTTACCTCGTGGCTTACTGACCAAATAGTTTTGTCCAAAATGATATTTTAACTTTTTTGCTAAATAAAAAAAAATATTGATTCTTTTATATTTTTGTGCTGTTTTAAGATTATTATGGGCACTGCTCCACAAGCTCAGCCCATAGATGGCATCTATTCTGGTGAGCAACTAGCAGCAAAACCTTGATTCTAAGCCCAATTATTCAAAAATAAACACCTATTCTTTTAATAGCATTCACTCCACGCTTGAATATTAGGAACTCATGAATGAAATCGCCTAAAGGTCTCTGCAACATTTTCCTGACATCACAGTATTAAAAACCCTGCCACCCCACGGACTATTGAAAATACTAGCCAGCTTGCTAGAAATCCATAATTTTTAATGATGCATATACAAATGGAGGATTTATTTAAAAACAAAACAATACACCAAGCAGCTGTTTGCAACCGCCTTCTCCAAGGACAAAAATATTGCTGCTTTTTTATTGGTTTCGTTTTGAACTCACACACAAAATCAAAACTGTTATTTCTCAGAGGCAAATAACTACATAGCACCAGCATGAAATATCACTTTGTAACTTCCTGGGGAATGGGCTGTCTCTATGAACGGTCCCCCTTTGCATTTCCGTTTACAGAGTCTCCCAAATCAAGGTGTGGCATAGCAAAAGATAGCTCTTCTTCTGATAAGATGGAGAGTGAGGTTCTAATAGGATTACTCAGATGGTGGTTTGAGCCCAGATCATAAAATGTTACAGCTTTCTGGAGGTAGCTAGCAATTCAACAAATAAATATGAGAACGGGTGGGGTGAAGTGGTAGTGGGATGGGGATTGAACTCAAGCCAATAAGCAAGGCAAGGGATTATACTGAGATGAATGCCAAGTGAATCTCAGACGAGAGGACCTAGAATCAAGTTTTTGATCCCACAAAATACCTGAAGAGGATGTCGCCCACAAATCAGAAACTCTGCGAATGCCCTACTTCCTTTCAAAGCTAAAAACGCGAGGCCGCCCTCCCAACTCATAAGTCTGGGATAAAGACGCTATCAGGAACGTATAATAAAAGAAAATGACGGCTGTAACCCTTTCTAGGTGCAAAGGGCCGGCGGGTGAAAGAGAACCTCGCCCAGGTCTCAAGGTCTGTAAAAATCCCCCCAACCCACCCTAGACTGGCCCGGGACTGGGGTCTGGCTGGCTGTTATTTTATTTGTTTTGTTTGTTTTGTTTCGAAAGAAAAAAAATAAAAGTTGGGACTTATCTCTGAGCAAGTGGAAAAAAACGGGGTCGGCTTTGGCGACGGGAAAGGAAATTGGAGGGGGCCGAGGAAGCTGGAATTGCTGTCTGTCTCGAGAATTTGGGATCTGGGACGTCCTCTGTTGTTGTGGACTGGGGGGAGGACTTCAAAGCACCAGCTCTGGAGAGCCTAATAAACGGCGGGTCTGCAAACTGTCTGGAATTCGGCACTTAATGAGTTTACAACTGTCCAGCCGCAATTAGTTTTTCTACAAAAGTCCTTTCATTTGTTTTGTCTGGCTCTTTCAGATAAAGTCGGACTGCGGAAATAGCCTGCCTTTATGAGTTCCCTTCCTCTGGAATGTAGGCTTGAGCGGTGGACGTTTATCTATAATGAATTTGCCGCCGGGATCTTCTCCTACAATAGTCAACAAGGCACCGCGAGGCAGATTATTTAAAACGTTTGCAGTGTAGGGAGCACCTCGGTTTTTCACGCTTTAGTAAGGATCCTGAACCTTTTGGATCATTTGCACCGACCAAGACTAAACAGCAGATGGCAGTGTTGTTCCATGAAAAAGGAGAGTGGTGTTTTTGAACGCCAAAGGAAGATTCTAAAATGTCGACTATATTCTGGAAGCAGCATCCTGTATATGCGGGGTTAGAAACTGCTGATTGGATTTTAACAAAGGACAGAAAGTGTTCGTTGCCTATTTATCCTTATGAATATCTGAACGCTTAGAAAGGAATGCAGCAATGCTGGGTTGGATGCAGATTTATTCACGCCAAAACCAGATTCTCAGATAACAGTGGGGAATTTAAGCCATTTTTGATTAAAACTGAATCCAGTTGTTCATCAGTATGTCATTTATTGTAAATCTTAATTTCAGCCATCCGAAACATTAGGCTTTATTATTATTTTAAAAATGTACCAAAGATCAGATTTTGTTTGTTGTGCCATCAGACATCAGTAATATGTGATGTGTGTGTGTATGTGTGCGTGTATGCATCCACATATCTATAGGTGAATACACATACAGAAACATCTATACAAACACATGTTTCAAGATAAAATGGCTCATTTCAGCTCAATAAAGAGGCTGAACTGGATTCCATCTCTTTGGATATATGTAAGTATGTATCATCTTTGGGGAAATTACATTTTCAACTGTTAAACCTATAATAAAATACAAACACATTTGTGTTAAGAACCAATCCATGATTTAACTGGCTGTGATATGCACAAATTGATATGCACAATAATATCTGTATGCAAATATAAATCATGCAAGCAAATATATTCACAGGGTTACAATCATTTATATTTCCTCAATCCCACCCAGGCAGCAAGCTGCTCTATGAAGTAAGCCTTACTGAATAATGTGTGGTTTACTCTCTAGTAAATATGCCCAAGATGGTCTTATGGTGGTGTGATTGTGTGCCATTGTATTCTATCAGCATTTTCTAACGGGGCATTTAATGGCGCACCCCAAAAGGTATGTAGAATTGAAACATAAGCAGGCTGCACCATCTTTACTGAAAGCATAAAAGGAATATTACAGCTGCAAAGATCCAAATCCCAGGAAAGCCTCCGTTGATGATTAAAAGCTTGTATCATTGGTAGAAGCAACCCTAATTAAAGGCCATGCTTCCAAATGGAACAAATAGACAGATCATTATTATTTTTCCCCTTGCAAAAAAATAACACAATCAAACAAGCTCCCCTTTTAATAGGGATTTTAGGCAGTTCTCTATAGTGTGGATATTCTTCTTTCTTAACACAAGGGTATCTTTCCTCTGCCTCATTTACATTCCCCAAACGTGACTCTGCCTTGCTTTGGAGGGCAGGCTGTCCTTGAAATTGTGAGCTTTTTTTTACCAGCAAACCCCCCCCCCCCAAAGCTGCACAAACCTAGCTGAACTGCTAGGATAAAGCGACTAATTTTTAATTTGAAAATTATTTACCAGCTACTGAATTTTCCAGCAGATGTATTTTCTTCAATTAAGGGCTTTGTTCTGTCCTAAACAATTTTGACTCCGTGGGATCCGATTTAATTATGTTATGCAAATGCTCACAAGCTGACATACCACCGGCTGTAGAAAGTGTAACTTTTTATTCTGGGACCTTTTTTTTTTGTTTCTTATATTTTCAGTTTTTTTTTTCCTGTTAAAAAATTAATACCTCTTTTTAGCTTCTGCTTTGGAGGACTGCATTTATTCTCATTTCAGCTGAACAGAGAGCACATTCTGGCTTCTGAAAATTAAATGCCTGGAATTCATGTTTATCTGTAATAGGTTTCCGGAATAAAAGAAACATAAATGCATCGGATCAAAATGAAAGAAAAATGTGATATTTTGAGGAAAAGGTTGAAAATGTACATCTTCTTCACACCCACAAGAACACATAGAAATCCATCACTACCGAGCCACATAAAACCAGCGAAGGAAGACTCAAGATCCAAGCAGGGAAAGCACTCTGGTTTAATGCTATAATAAGAATCCACATAAGGAAAACAGCCAATTATACCTGACACTAAAAATATTGAAAGCCTATGGAGGGAATGCAACATCTATATTTAATAAATAGTCTTAATGGAAAATAAAATTTATATGAACGGATTATGACCTATCACAGTTAAGTATGTAATCCTTATTGAGAAGATAATACCTTTAATATAACCTGGTGATGTTATCCGACCACACTTCACCTGTAGTAAAATGCAAAACGGAAATTAAGTAACCCATACAAACTTTTAATTAAGCAGACAAGGCTAATTAAGGAAAGCGAAGCTCATATATGCCAAATAGTAAAAATCAAAGCTGTAATCGCACTGAATCAGTAACAATTTTGCTCCCTAATGCAGAAAGCAGGCTTAGAGAGTTAGCAATTGGGAAATATTTTGAAGCGGCACACTTTCGCTTTAGCAAAGATTGATCAGAACATATAACAAAGCAATTTACGTCTTCTTCGTATAGGACAGTATTTTTGAAGGGCATGGGGCTCGTTAGATATAGAAGAAAATATAGTGGGTGTAGGGGTTTCATTGAATATCACATGCATAAATCAAATGCAATAAATAATATACTATTTTTAAAAAATTAGGGTCGTTTTAGGGTGTCTGAGCGTGCGCGCGCGCCCTTCTAAGCAGAGAATGCAGCATATAGGAGGATCTGCTCTTTGAACTGGAGAAAAATTCCGCAATCGGACGCCAGAGCCAGAACAAGACTTAAAATGGAAATAGAGAGATTGAGAAAGGGGGGGAGGGGGTTACAACCATACTATTATGGCTAATGGGTAGCTTCATTTTCAACGTGCTTTAGATCTTATGGGGGGGGGAGAGAAATTGGTATAGAGAGAATTAGTCATTCGCCTTGTCAGAAAACTGTCCCTTTCTCAGGGTGCGCCGTGAGCCTGTGTGTCCACTTACTACACAATTCTTGTGAAAAAATTTCGAACTCTTCCAGGCTCTAAAAAACATTTTTTGAGGGTAATTTTTTATTTTTAAGTCTATCCCTGGCCGGTATGAGAAAATAGCTTGGACGTTCCTAAACCAGTATGAGGATCTGCGAAGCCATGGTTTGCCTGGTCAGGAGCCGCGCCTCCAATGTTGCTTCTGTTTGCTCCCCACCGTCCATCTTGTGGATTGTTCCCGGGGAGGAGGCATTTATTAGTTCAATGTTGAAGTGACCGCCTGCTTCTTTGATCTCGATTGCCTTTGCAGGTTCGCTTTGCTTTCTTCCTTCCTCCATTGGCTTGCGTAGGTTGCTAGCTGGATTCAAAAAAGATTTTTTTTTCCCAGGAAAGCGAATGGGAAGGGTAGGCAGGGGGCCCTCCCTTGGCCTTCCTTTGGTTTTGACAGCCGTTTTAAGAGTGGGGTCAAAACTGTGGGGCCTAAAAGAGCCCAAGCAGAGCAGCTTCGGATTCTCTTCCCCTAAAAAGCGAAAGGCTGGAGGGGCAAAGGACCTCATACTCAGTCCATATGATTACACTATTAGAATCCCCATTTCATTCCGCAGCTCTATTGTGCGATGGCCTTTATGGGTCTTTTTACTGGACTGGCTGGGGTGGTGGTGGTACCCTCCCAAAGCTCCGTGAGAAATATCACCAGTGTCATTTCTAGAGCGTGAGAGGCTCTTAGTAGACATAGGATCGGCAGTTCCATAATTTGAGGGGAGAGTTTCCGGGACAATTCTATTGTCTTTCTTCCAGTTTATGATGTGCAATAGACCAGGGCAGTAAAAGATGCCTCTGTGCAAACGTCTCCATGGAAGGGAGGAAATTCATTTTATGACCAAGGGGGTTGGGGAAGGAAACAGGAGAAGAGCCACCTTCTTTCTCCCGGCTGCTTGTGTGCCTGTGTGTGCCTGTGGGGGTGAGGGGGCACCCAGATTCTTAAAAAATAAAGAATCCTGTTGTCATCTGTGGGCAGGGGGGGAACTGCCTTTGCCCAAGCATAGAAGGTGTCCAAAGGTTTGGGTTTCCTGAAGATGTTGGGCGGCGGAGGTGGTGGGCAGAAGCAGGGCTTTTAAAAAGGATACATTTCAACACCCTCATGCCTTATTCGAGATTTCCCTTCCCAAAGGTTATGAAAGCTCGTTTATTTTATTTGTCACTCCAAATACGTTTTTTAAAAAAAAAAATCGGGGCGGTGCTATTGGGAGAAGCGGGTCGTCTAATAAAGGGCTTCTGTGTGTCGTAATTCCCCACAACGAGTCTTCTGATGCAGCCTTAACTGGAGTAGCGTGCAAAATCAGAAACATGAAAGGCCTTGGAAGATATTTACCAGGCCTTTTTGAAAAAGCTTGCAAACAAGCTGGGACCAGTCCCAAACCCACCGCCCTTTTGGAAGAGAAATGGAGAGTGGTGTGTGTGGGTGGGTGTTTTGCCATAGAGAATGGCAGTATTTCAAAGAAATCTGCTATCACTATGGAAAGGGCAACCATTTTGACAGAATCTCACAAACCCACCAATATGACGCGCGCGCACAGAGAGATTCAATGACCACCGTACGTGGGATGCTATTTCCTTTAAAAAAAAAAACAAGAAAAGAACAGGAACACAGTGGTGGCGTTGCGCTTGTGTCAATGCTCACAACCCCACCAGCCGGGAGTGAGAAAGAAAGCCCGTGTCTGCGCAGGTTGGAGGGGGGGTGGGGGAAAGAGACTACGGTATATTAATGAGAAGAGTAGTTGCGTGGATCCAACTGCGCTCTTCTTCCGGAATGGAATAGGCAAAAGGCTTGCCAACGGCACAGAGAGGGATCCGAAATCCAGCCCGTAGTTTCATTCAAGCGGAAAAGAGGATTCTGTCTCGGGGCCGGAGGGGGAGATTTAAAGAAAACGGGCGAGGATTCCGCCGCCCCTATAGCCCCCTTGGCAGAAGGGAAAGAGAAGGGTGGGCGAAAGCGAAGACGGCCGGCCTTCGTTCTCCAAACGCCGGGCTCGAGTTGCCTCGCCACAGTCACAGCCGGCCCCGTTCCTTGGCACCTCCCCGGCTCCTTTCGCGGACCGCCGGCCATGTGGCATCCCGCCTGGGGGGAAAGAACGCGCCGGCTGCTTTCGGTCATTCGCCAGGCGCGGCTGTGATGCTCTTCGCTTCCATTGCGGGACCTGGTGCGCTTCCCTGATCTCTACCACCTGTGATGCAGGAGCAGATTGGCGGACGGGGTCATATGACTGGTCACGTGGTGGAGGCAGCTTGGTCCAAAAGAAAATGGGGTTTGGTGTAAATCTGGGGGTGTAATGTTATCATATATCACGCTACCTCGTAAAACCGACACCGAAGCCTACCGGACAACAAATCACCGGTCAAAATTATGAGTTCTTCGTATTATGTGAACGCTCTTTTTAGCAAATATACGACGGGGGCTGCTTCTCTCTTCCAAAATGCGGAGCCTACGTCTTGCTCCTTTGCTACCAACTCCCAGAGAAGCGGCTATGGACCAGGCGCTAGCGCATTCACCTCCTCCATGCCTGCTTTGTACAATGTGAACAGTGCCATATATCAAACCCCGTTTTCTTCCGGATACAGCCTGGGCTCTGATACCTACAACCTGCATTGTTCCTCTTTTGATCAGAACATTCCCGTCCTCTGCAATGACTTAACCAAATCCAGCTGTGAGAAAGCGGAGGAAAGCAACCTGCACAGCCAGGCTGAGAGTAATTTCCGGATATACCCATGGATGAGGTCTTCAGGTATGGGGAAGGCGGGGGGAGCGGGCGGGGGAAGACCAAAAGCCTTGTTCAAAAACATAAAATGGGACAGCTCGACCTGCGGGCGAATGTTACGCGACCTCAGGCAGGCGAGCCAAGGCGGCGCATGCAAACTTTCTCGCCAAAAGTGCGCCTGCCTCTTCGCTTTTAATTAGAGCAGAGGCGCCATTGCGCAAAAGCCTGTGGCATTGTATGTAAATGAACCTCATAAAACTTTTTATTGCCCAATTAATGAGTTCGAGCCTCGTAAATTTATCTAACTCCTCTTCACGATGGGACTGGAGAGTCGGGCTGAACTCCGGGCTGCACCACAGGGAAAACAGGCGAAGGTGGCGGATGGGTCCGGAGAGCACGCCTGGCGATGGGGCGCCTTTCTCTGCCCGCAGCGGAAGAGAAGGGGAATCTCGGATGGGAATGGGGGTGGCGGGCAGAGGTGGAAGAGACAACAACGACTGAGAAGCCACCTGCATGCACTGGATTAAAATATGTGATTTTTTCCCCCTACTGTTCTCGAATTTTCTTGTCAGAAAAATATGGACCTGTTATAGATGGGCAGGCGTGGGGGTGGGTGGGAGAGAAGGTCTTCGTGCAGCTAAACCTCGCAGACCTCCCCTAGACGAGGGCAAGGGGGGAGACGAAGGCAATATTTTAAATGATATTGATAGAGTAAGACTTGGACTCCCTGGCAGTGCATAATATTCGCCAGAGTCTTGCTAAACCATTTTGCCTGTGTCGGATTTTTCTTTGAGGTTAAGGATTAAAAACTGTAGAAACTAACTTCCAGACTTTTCATGAAGGTGACTTCAGTCAGAAAGGCAGCCGCAAGGAGCACAGCGGAGTTATTTTAGAAGTGTCAGATCCTAACTAAGAGGAGAACTATTTACTGTGTTTCTTTTCAAGTAGATGTTCACTAAGGGGATACTTTCACGAAGATCTGCCTAACCCCGCGTGGCTCAATGGCCTTTGGGGCGGCCCAGTATTGTATCTGAAAAAAATGGAGCCTGGGGATGACTGATTCCATTTATCTTCCGACTTGCTTGTAAATTCTGGGTTTTATTCAGGTGGATTGTCCTCCTTTCCTGCCTTAACTTATATGGTTTCCGCCCCCTCTCCCCTCTCTCCCCCTTCCTTTAGGTCCAGATCGAAAGAGAGGGCGTCAGACTTACACCCGTTACCAAACGCTGGAGCTGGAGAAAGAATTCCACTTCAACCGCTACCTGACCCGCCGGCGGAGGATAGAGATCGCTCACGCCCTGTGCTTGACCGAGAGGCAGATCAAAATCTGGTTTCAGAACCGCCGCATGAAATGGAAGAAGGAGCATAAAGAGGACGCCGTTGGAGGCGCGGCCGCTGCCAATGAGGCGGCACCCGCCACTACCTCGGTGGAAAAGGTGGAGGAGGAAGAGGAGGAGGAGGAGGAAGACGCAGAATAAATGCCAGCGGGAGGAGGAGAAGTCTCGCTGGAGCTTCTTCTCAAATGCTGTTTGCACGTGACAGCTGTAAACGCTCTCCTGAAGCTTTCTTTCTTTCTTTTTGTTAAAAACAAAATAAACATAAAACTACCCATGTTTTTTTTAATGGCCATTTCCACTCTTAAGAGAATCTGGGGAGAGGACAAGCAGGGTAGATCTCTTCCATTACCTCTAGACATCCCCTGTCTTTATCCTCTGTCCTATGCAGGATGTGGGCTAGATTGGCTTTGCGCATCCAAGCTGCTCACCATTTATCTTAACAAGTGATAAATAACATAGTTATTATTTTTATTGATATTTGTGAAAAGAAAATGAACCCAACAATTACCCGTTCTTTGCACACGAAAGGGGGGGAGAAAGAGAGAGCGAGAGAGCGAGAGAGAGCGCGCAAGAGCCCCAACTAAGTTAGCTTCCAAATAAACTACCTGACTGCACAGATCCCAAAAATCTGAAAGGGAAAAGTGCACTAGGCTTAATTTCAGACTACCTAATTTTTCACTAAAGTTCTATATACTTCCAAGTGGTTGGACTTTCTGCTTATTTGTTTAAATAACTGGGGAGGGGTTGGGTGGGGGAAGAAATCCTTTAAAATAATAATAAACCACTACACTCAACTGCAATGGTTCGTACTACCTATTTTGAAAACTACCTATTTCATAACTCCGCCTACCTACCACTAAAATTGTATTGTATAAATGAGAAAGGGGTAAGAACAGTGTTGGTGGGATCGGATATTGTCAAGCAGAAACTGTGAGGCCTGCCTTGCGTGGGTCAAAGATTTGGTGCGGAGTACTGATGAATATAATTTAGAGTTTTTAAGACATAATATATTTATTGCAAGGCTGTTATTAAATTAAGTCAAATATGCTGCAATATTAGCTTTCTTCTCAAGTCTTCGCTAGCCCGAATATTATGAGATAAATTCTGATTGTATCCATTGTAAAATCTGCATCTTTCCTTTCATATTGTGCTCCTGAAAGCTGATTCAGTGTTTTGTTTGAAATTTGTCCATTAATTGTGCTTTATGCAATTTTAAAAAAGAAGTTAAGTGAATTTAAACAACCATTACATGCTCTTTCACCAATTTCTTCCCTCACTCTGTACTTGTTCAGTACAAAAGGCTGCAACTTTCCTACATTTCAGTGCATTGGAAACGTTGCCTGTTTCTTCTGTCTTGAACTCCATCATAAACTGGAAAACCTGTACTAAATTGGGTAACTTTGTAGCATGATTACATTAAAAAAAAACTTCTGTATAAATAAATTCCACCATTAAAGTTTTGGCTAATCTTTATTCATAACTTGTATGTTACAAATGTGTTTTTTTCTGCTCTGTACACTGTGAACCTTGAGGTATTTCATGTTAAAATTAGAAGGGGCAGGGAAGTGTGTGTGTGTGTGTGTGTGTGTGTGTATGAATTATCTTTGAAGTTTGCTTTTGTGTATCACCCAAGTGTTTAATGTTACACAGAAATAAAAATGCTTGATGACAATGCATTGCAAGGTGTGTTTTTTCATGCAAAGAATATATGGGTGCATATGCCCTACAGTTCAGCATTCATACAATGAAATATAAGGCATATGAGCAAGTAAATATCTTGAAGAAATAAGAATGGTGCCCTCACTACCTTCATTACCTGGAAGAAAATAGCAGCACAAATTCATTTGCAAAATGATTCACCAAGGTGGGAGAATGTTACAGAAGTAAAAAGTTGCTTGGTTCTGTGGGCATAATCCTGACAGATTTCATATGCAGCTTCTTCCATTGGAATCAAGAGTGATAAATAGATCCCGTTTTCTCCTTTCACATCTCAACTGGCTCCATGAATTTGACTTCAGTTGAGTTAGGATTATATCTTCGTTCCAGCTTCATCACATAACCTTAATTCCAATGTGGGGCTGGTATGCACTTTCTCTGCCTAAATATAAATCCGCATTTTGCATAGGATACAATTGTCAAAATGTATATTCTCAGGTTAGAGATCTGAATATGCTAAATATAGGGGGAGAAGACAGAAGTAACAGAAACATGGCTTGCCTTCCGTGGTGCATCTTCAAATATTTCTGAGATATTGTCTTTATTTTTGTTCTTTCAGTCCGTTATCCACCCCATTATTTTAAAAAAAAACAACCCTGAAATAAAGCGGATGCTTTCAGATATAAATTATAAGGAAGGAGGAAAAGAATAAAAAATCGTATGTGGAAAGAGGGCCAACGCCTGATACTTTATTCGCCTCTAAATGTATTTAGCATAATTTCAATGCAAAAAGTGGAGGGGGGGATTGTCCAAATGGTGGGTCCTTTAAAAATCTAGGACCGTCTCTCTGGTAAAATGGCGCCTTTCTAAGTCCTGCCTCTTTCTTAGTGATGAGGAAAAGGCCATAAATCCGTTGTTGTTTATGAAAATTTACAACTTTGCAATACAACTTTACGAGTGATTCGGGTTCTCCATTGGTTGTGGGCGGTCATGTGGGTGGTAATCGTGAACATGAACTTTTTTATAATTTCCCTGGCAAGAATAGAGCTGCATTCTTTTGCTCTGCTCTGTCCTGCTTCGGATCTCCCTGCCTTTTCAGCCCAACCCCACCCCCACCACCCCTTTCAACCACCCACCCGGGTTTTCTTATGCCCTTTGTAAGTCAAAAGGGAGTCGAGTAGATGGAGACTGGGTACAGGCGGTCGCTTCGAACGCAGGTCCGGAATGGCATTTTCCAGCTCCTTAGCCGGAAGGTGTGGCGTCTTGGATTCAAAGCTGCTGGGTGGCAGATTTTCAACTCGCAACCTGGCTAATTTCCTGCTTCTTCTGGCACCAAAAGGAAGGCCATTCGTCTCCACGGCGTGCAAAGCGGCAGCTGTCAAAGTGGCAGAGGCTCCTGGCAACCAGGACCTACAAGGTGAGAAACGCAGAGGAGAGCGTGAGCAAGCAGACCCAGTTAGTTACACGAAGCAGCCTTGCGCGCTGCCTGAACCTCTCTTAGCCTGGAGAGAAGGTCGATTTGCCTCATTCACACAGAGTGAGAATGAACCAATGCAACCCGGAGCTTCCGGGAGTTTGCCTAGCGCATACAAATCAGCGCCGGGCTCCAAGTGTCATCCTTACACTGTTACTGTTCCATTGGCTGGGTTAAAAGGCTGCCTTTGGAAAGCATGGTGGGTTTCCAGAAACCTCCGCTGAACGGCTTCATTCGTAGAAAGGTTTTGGATTTGGACCCGAACCCCCCCCCCAAAAAAGGTTGTGTCTAATCTATGAGGGCTTCTTTGGTTGTTGCAAATATTTAATTTGCGGTGGAAGCTATTAAGAGGTTGTATTTATTTTGACTTGTCTGCGATGAATGGAAATAAATTGGTGGACGGAGGCGGGTCCTCACATGTTTGGGATTTTAGATGGCGATTAATTCCGGTGATGCCTTTATAGGCAAGACCTGAACGCAATATTTATGGTGTTGCTAACTTGCATGACTGAGAGGCAGGAACATATGACAGCGTTTTAAGAACACGAACATTTATTTTGTTGTTGTTGTTGTTGTTGTTGTTTTGTCTTGACTTCTATTTGTCATTAGTGCTGGGGTGGTGAGCGGGATTAAATGCTTCAAGGAATATTTTCGGTCATTGTTTATTGGAAAAAAAAGGATAAATTATCTTAACTGTAATAGCTGGTAAGATGTGATACTTTGTGCAATATTTTCATAGAGGCAATTGTGCATGGTTCACCCAAATCGAGATGGTTTCTATTTGTTGTTTTTTTTGGGGGGGGATTTCTGATTGTACGACTGAAATGTGTCTGTTTTTGTCTATTTATGTCCTCCGTAGAGGATGGTTAGAGATTTTCTTAAATATTACAAAAATAAGGTTTTCAACCCCCTTCCAACCCATTTTCCGAACTGATAAAAGAATTACGTGTATATTATATTGCAGTATCTGCTTGACTGCAGCTGCAGTGAATGTGGGATTATTTATCGGCGAGAGAACTTTACTCAGTACTGCCACTCTGTGGCCCTTAAAGGTACTAGGCACCGAGAGAGTCGGGGGCAGCTACCAGGTACATAAATAAATAATTAAAAGAGAGCCGACGAATAAATCACGACTGAATAGGTTGCTTATCGTTGGTGGAGCATATCCACACGCGGAGATGTTGTTCTTCTTTCCCAGACGATTTTTGTATTTTAAATGTACGCAGGGAAAGGCCGAACAACCCCTGAAAAAAAATACGATTGCGCTAATTCTAGCTGGGCGACCTAGAGTCGCTGACTTAATCCCGAGGGTTGCTACTATACTTCCCGCCTAAACAATGGCTCGGACGGAGAGATCTGTTTGGATTAGATTTGTTGGTTAAATCTTGCTTCTCCGTTAGCTCTGTGAACATAAGAATTCGTCAGTGCATCGTCACAGAAAAGGAGTTTTTAAACTTAAACAGAGCTGCCGCCCTTTCCCCCCACCACCTACGTTCCAACTTTGTTTGACTTATGGCTTGGGTTGAATGAAAGGAGGGGGGAGCGTGGTAGTGGGAGGCCCTCATTGTTAAAATGGTAGTCACACGTTTTAAATCAATTGAGGTTGTTATTTGAAAGAGTTCTAAAGTCTGACCTGCTTTGCTGGGTGTTTTTCAAGGGCCCTGCCAAGTTATTTACCTTGCTTTTTCATTAAGAAAATATCTCAGAGAATGTGTCTGGATTCCTCTGGGAAGGTGCAGACTTTGGCAAAACTTCTGTTTAACAGATGTGTGTCTCCAAATGTCTAGATGGAAGGGGGGAAGTGTACTCCTAGTACAGTTTCATTTCCTGGACAATGGCCATTTTTTCCCTTCTGTAATTTGCTCTAGTAGTTGTTCAGTAATTGGTTCAGATGTTATCCCTTCTTTATAAAATTATGCTTGATGTGGATGTAACAGTTCAGGAATTCCCTGTTTATTGCATTAAATTTACAAATAATTACAGTTTTTCCCAGCTATTTATATTTTTGTAAAGTTGTACAAGTTGGCAATTGAACAGAAATGATGGAAATGAACCAATCAATAGAAGCAATATGTCAATCTAAATGTAGATAAATTTACAATTTAACAAATATGTTTCTGTTTATAGAAATATTTGGTTCTGTGCATGTCAATGATTACTGTATGTATGTGTATATGTATGCCAGCATTCTCTGTGTCTGTGTCTCTCATTTCTTTCTCTCACTGTCTCGTATTGTAAAATATTTTAAAAGAATTCATTTTTGATACAGTAATGACTATTCTCCATTTTGGGGACTATTTTCTCCAACACCTCAAAAAAATTACATTTATAGATCTTGATTTAGCGACGGTGAGTGGGGTGGGGTGGAGAGCCATTGTTGGAAGGGTTCCTGAAACTCCAAAGGTTAAGGACCAAAAGAAAACTGGCCACTAAAAGGGGGATGATGATGGTGACAGCAGCTATTTTAACTTACTGCTGTTTTAGAGATACCCTAAATGAAGACAGGAAATGTAAAAATAAAATAGCCAAACTGGCCAAAGACCTTAGGTTTTCAAGCCAACAAAATAGCCGTTTAGTAAATAGAACACCTGAGAAAGGAAAGAAATAATTGACATAGGTAGATACTTGGCTTTAATCTTATTCATATTTGCTAGGAGATAAGACCGAGATGATTCAACATAAACAATTTCAAAAATTGACAGCCTCCTTATAAAAGTCCTCCTTTCTTTCCAGAATTCTTAGTCCCTTAATACTTCAGGCCTAATTATTTTCCCATTGTATTTTGAAATAACTGTTAAATTTGCAGATTTCAAAAGTGTGTATCGGCTGACTTTCTTTCTTTCTTTCTTTCTTTCTTTCAATTTGGTTTTATTGGTCTTCTGTCTCAAGATGGGGTGACTTAATTGCTCCCACCTTCCTGTGAGATTCATTATAACAACAGACTGAAGTTACAAAGATATCATTTAGGGAGTTAAAAGACTAACAACAGGGGGAAATTTTTATTGGAATAATTTCCTCTCTTCAAAGCAGCAGCTAACATCCTCAGAGGGGTTTCCTTTGAATGCCCCCACTGACAACAAATAAAGAGCAGCAACAACAACAATTGTGTCGGGAGAATCACCGTTTCCTGTTCGCTTCAGACTTGAGGATTAAATTAACTGAATTATATTGTCTGGATCACCTTGAACAGAAGGGATTTTTGGGGTTGTTGTTTTTTTAAGCCATTCTCGAGGATGTCGATGCATGCACGCTCTCCCACACACGTATACATACCTTTCATTAGAAATAGGGAGGGGAAATCACGCAACTTGGTTGGATTTCAGTTGCCCATTTACGTTCTGTTGGAAAATATTCCCACATACTTTGGGCACCCTCGTTTTATCGTTTTTGACTCGGGCATGAGGGAAGACGGTTCACTGAGGCCGAATCTCTTGTTCGTCAGTTTGTTTCTAAACAGACAGATTCTCCCTCTTTTGGAGGCGGTTGTCAAGTTAAGCGTTTCTTAGACACCGTCTCTACACCACGCGGCTCCTTTGCTTTCGTCCCAGCGGCTGAGCTGGGACAGAGACCGTAAGCTCTTGGCAAGAGGGTGAATAAACCGGGAGGGGGGAGCTTCTCCTGGATAGACTACGGTTTTTGCAAGACAGGTTTTCGGGGGGTGCCTCTTTGCTGTAAGCAGTCAGGTACCCGTCGCTGGGAGTCTCTCCCTGGCGTCATTCATTCATTTGGGGGGGGGGATACCCCATTTCCTCCACGGGGGGGGGAGTTTATCCGAGGGCAATTCCTCCCCTCACCCCTGTTCTCCGTGTTGGCACCGAGGAGAGCGCCTGGTGGCCAGTTGCCATCTGCTAGGCTCGGCGACGGCGGAGGTGTGTGTGTGTATGTGTGTGTGAGCCTGGGGGGAGGAGGTTGTTTGGAACTTTGCTGGCTCGGTAGCGGCGGATCCCAGGGGAGAAGGCCGTCCGCTGCTCGCTCATTGGTCGCCGTGCCGTCAGCTGGTGCGATTTGCTGCTGTCGCTTTTGGCGCTCGGCCATCCAGAAACAAACCACTCGCATGACTACTAATAGTTATAGCCAGATGTACTAATACACAACAAATCAAGGTCTGGGATCTGGGGAGCGTCCATGAGTTCCTATTTCGTGAATCCCGCTTTCCCGGGAAGCTTGTCGAATGGACAAGAGTCCTTCCTGGGGCAGATCCCCCTCTATCACCCCACGGCTGGCTACGAGGCTCTAAGGCACTTCCCAGCTTCTTATGGGACCGGCAGCCTGCAAGAGAAGCCCTACTCCTCCCCTAGCTTCTTCCAACAGTCCAGCCCCAATACGGTCATCGCCTGCAACCGGGCAGCCTATGATTATGGAGCCTCTTGCTTCTACTCGGACAAGGACCTGGGCGGTGCCTCCTCGCCCTCCGGCAATGGCAAACCAAGGGCCAGCAACCCCGGGGACTACTTGCCCTGCTTTGCCTCTGACCAGCAGTACAAGCCCGAAAACGGGGCAGCCAAAATCCTAAACGAGGAAAACAGCGACCGGAAGTACATCAGCCCTGTTTACCCTTGGATGCAAAGGATGAATTCGTGTGCTGGTAAGTCATAAAAGGTAACCATAAATAGGGAGGTGGGCTGCAGAGGTGATCGTGAAGGGGAGCTTCCATTCTCTCTTTCTTTCTTGGGAAGAAAGGTCTTTTTCAGATGGGCCATCTTCAGACTTCAGTCCAGGACGGGTAGAGAAGGTTCAAAGCCCAGGGATTACTTGAGACTCTTTCTCAAGTTCTCCTTCAACCTGACAGGTGGAGGACTACCTTGACAAGGAATGCCTTTTGAAGGCTGAGTTAGCACATGAAGCCTGCCATTGCAGTGTCACATACTAGAAGCAAATCTTAAGGAAATAACTACTAACACTCTTCAGAAATCAATATTTTCTTAAGAACTGGATGGCTGCTGTTGCTAAACTGCTCACCATCATCTTCATCATCATTACCAGAGAAGCTTCTCTTTCTATTAGAGCCAAAGAGTGATACAAGGGAAGAGTTCTGACTGCTCCATATATTTGTGAGAGTTCTCTTCCCCCTCCCTTCACCCACTCATTAGTGTGTAAGAATGAGCTATTGAATGCACGTTCCTAGTAATATCTACGCGCACACACAAATCATCTAATGGGATGGAGGGGGTGGGAAGAAAGAAAACTTGATCAATGGCCAACCCCCCCCCACCCGTTTCAATGCATCAGAACGCCATTCTTTGTTCTTCTACCAGAGGAATTAGAAAATCTAAGGATATTTTAACAGTGAAGCATTAAAATCAAAAGCTTTTGGAGAGTTTCAGTCTATTCTCATTAAAGCATTCTCATTAAAGCAGTATACTGTAATTTAATTTACCTCTATATTCTATTTTTATTCTACGTTCTTTAAAAAAACACTTGCTTCAAAATAGATTTTATTAAATTTATTGGGGCTTGCAAATAAATCTGTTTAGGTGCTGGTGTCAGTTGACTGAACTTAACAGGAGAATGTTAAGATAAGACAAGGATCTTTAAATTTCATGTGTTTAAAATGGGAAAAAATTAACAAGGAGGATTGCTAATTCCTTCCTTTGGAAATCAGTGTGACTGAAAAATGTTCCAATTTGATTACACCTTCAAAATCCTCTTGTAAGTCAGGACATAAAACATAACATAAAAGCAACTCTCCTATTATACCAGGGCCTATTCATAGGAATGGCCACATTGAAAATAATCTCCCTTCCTGTTATTAAAAAGGAATGATTCTGTTCACCCCCCTATCCCAAAATTTAAATAAAATTAAAAACTAAAAGATAACTTTGAAATACCTGATCCTGTGAGCACCAGAACATGAGCTTGTTTCTTAAGTTAGAAAGCATGAGTAAACAAGGAGTATAGCTCCAAGGATTTCCCCCGATTTCTTTGTTAACCGAAAGGCGGGCCGCCTGCTTATTCGCGGTTATATATGTTTGCTTCCCTAGGTACAGTGTATGGAACGCATGGGAGACGGGGCAGGCAAACCTACACCAGGTTCCAAACGCTAGAGTTAGAAAAAGAATTCCATTATAACAGATATTTAACCAGAAGGCGTCGGATTGAGATTGCAAACGCTCTTTGCCTTACTGAACGACAGATTAAAATCTGGTTTCAAAACAGGCGGATGAAATGGAAAAAGGAAAGCAAATTGATCAATTCCACCCAGCCTGGCGAAGAAGAAACAGAGGAAAAATCAGGGGAGTAAAATTATGCTTAAGAGAATAAACCATCTATTAGTAGCTTTTTCCTTCATCATCATGCCTCCCAGTTCACACACAAACACACACACACACACACACACAGCCCTACAAATTCATTGGTTTATTATTCTTTTGTTGTTGTTGTTTTGCAGATATTTCCAAAGGCTTAATTAAAATACATATTTATGCATCTATCTATATATGTTTTCAGTAAACTGTAAATTTCTGTATCAGTAGCATTATTGACAGTAGAAAAGGTAATAGTCAGATTTCCACTCTGTAGATTTAGGTGCTTAAATGCTTTTGACATGAGTAATGCCTTTATTTTCTTTTTTTTAAAAATAAAAAGGTATTTATATAAAACTACCAATTGATGGTCCAGCTTCTCCGCATTAAAAAGGGTCAGACCTGGATCCAGAGAGGGATTCTAGAAGGAAAGAGACCTTCTTCTGCATATTTTTTTTACTAACACTTAAACAAATAGTTGCGCTTTGTTCTACCCTTTTTCATCTCAGACCTGAACCCATTGGTTTGTATTAATATTGATTTCTTTGGGACTTTATTTGAATGATGTTGCACATGGCATTCTCATGTGGTTTAAAGAAAAGAAGAAGAGGAAATGTTAACATGCATGCACAATTCCCAATACATAATTAGGATTTTCAAAAGAGATAATGGGTGGGATGGGAAATACAATTCAAAACCTTGCTGATCATCTGCTGTATATTTTAATTTTTCTAAAGTATAGATTAAAAAAATTAACCTTTCTAAAAGGGTAAAAATGAGTGGGGAAAAGGAGGGAGACCTTTGTTGATGGGCAGATTACTAGGATCCATGTGATTATTTAATATAATTGATTATCAAGTATTTTCAATTTCTTCTTCTATTAACCTAGTTTAAAATTTCTTTATCCTGTTATGGATGTGTTCTTCACCCATTTAATTTTTTTAAAAAGTATTTAGAGAAGACACCCCAAATTTAAATAAGAATACAGCTATTTCATACTCTTGGTGTGCTAGAAAGTGCAGGTGAAGGCTTTATTTAGTAGTAGCATGAAATTATATTATAGTGCATTGGTGCCACTATGTACATATGGAAGCATGCATATTATATTTTAATAATATGAAAAGCATAGCACTTGGACTATAAATCTGACTAATAATAATAATTATTATTATAATTTCATATTCTCCTAACTAAACAACACCACCATGCTTATATTTATGAGGTGGAGAAAATTTGCAAGCCTTGAAATGTTCCTGAATTTTCTCTTTTTCTGTGTCTCTTAAAAGCCCATGAAAGAATTCTATTAAAAAAAACACTGCAGGACATTTATGTTGAATACAAATTTTAAATTGGCACTGGCTTTAAAAATATATCAATACTTCCTTCCTCTTGAAGTTGCTGTTCAGTTACTATTATTATAGATTCATTATTTCTTATGTGTTCTGAATCAGTTTTTTTTTATTGTTAATTTTGGTCCCTAAATTCCAAAGAAATCTATGCTGAATTAGTTTATTTTATATATACAAAATAATACTAATTTATTTAGTTTATTTTATATATAAAATAAAAAAAACCTTTTTGTTTTTTGTTTTAATATAACACCCACAGTCCCTAACAATTGCTACTTACTAATGGGACTCTGAGAGAGATGTCATAATTTTGCTATAATGGGCTGTAACCCCAATTCGACCTCAGTCTTGCAGCAGCTCCGGGCTGAGAAAAGTGAAACTCTAGCAGGTCTCCAGAGGGTGGCGCACGAGGCCGACTGACAGTAAGGAGCTGGCAGCGGGCTCGCGCTCCAGGCGCGCGCCCAAGCACTCTAGCATCCACCCAACTCCCCCATTTAGTACGCGAGTTTACCTCTAGAGGTCATCAGGCAGGATTTACGACTGGACAACAAAAGCACGTGATATGAAGTCGTACCCCATATTTGGGTGCCTACGTAGGAGGGAACCAAGTACTTGTCCCAGTCATTTCCATAATTCATCATAAATTGTGCAAGGGTGCTATAGACGCACCAAAAAACGAAGCAAAGAGCCACAAATCAAGGCCCCCCGATTAAAAAAAAGCCAACAACAACAACAACAAAAACCCCTAACAAGCCCCAACAACAACAACAAATGAGCTCCTATTTTGTAAACTCATTTTGCGGTCGCTATCCAAATGGCCCGGAGTACCCGTTACATAATTATGGAGATCCGAGTGCCGTGAGCGAGCAATTCAGGGAATCGGCCAGCATGCATTCCGGCAGGTACGGCGGCTACGGCTACAATGGTATGGACCTCAGCGTCGCCCGCTCTGCTTCCAGCCACTTTGCGCCAGGGGGGGCCACAGAGAGGGCTCGCGGCGGCAGTTACCCCTCCAGCGCCAGCGCCAGCGCCAACGCCAGCGCCGCCACCCCCGACGCCAGGTACGCCAACCGGGCGGCGGCCGCTCACTCGCCTCCGCCTGAGTCGCTGCCTTGCGCCGCCGTGACCGCCTCGCCTGTCAGCGGCGACGCTCATCACGGTGGGGGGAAAACCTCCACCGTTAACTCGACCACCAGCACTTCGTCCACCTCCAGCGGCACCGCCAGCGCCAGCACCAGCCACCTGGGCAGAGAAGGGCTTAGCACGTCGCCGGTCGCCCAGGAGGATCCTCCCGCCAACAACGAGCAGGCGTCCTCTCAGCAGAACGACCAAAACACAGCTCAACAGGCTCCCCAGCCCCAGATCTACCCCTGGATGAGAAAACTTCACATAAGCCATGGTAAAAGCATGCCCAGTTTTCTTTATATATAACCTAATACAGCAGATCTAGAGGCAGACGGGGAGAAGGGAGAGGGGCCAGGGAACCGAGGGGACACAAGGTTGGCCAAAAAAGAAACTAGGTGGGGGACAAGAAACTTCCTTCTCCTTCCACGCCTCCCTCGCACGGGAGCCCATGTTTGTCGGACTAGCTTCTAGTTCAGGTGGGTCTCTCTCTCTCTTGAGGAAGCCACAAACTCTTCCCATCCTCGCCCCCTTGGAAAGGACAGCGCAGCTGAAGGTCAGTGGAGGATGGAAATCTGGGTAATGTAAGACAATCTCTCCTAAGGACTCTTCTCCAGGTCTCCAAGACTGGGCGCTTGAATGGAAATGGTGGGACTGAGCGAGAGAACCAGCCTGAATAGTGCGTGTCAGCTTCGGTAATTTATGGCGAAGATTGTCCAGTGAAAACACCGTTACTAATTATATCCAAAAAGAAGTTGAGGAAATAGTGTGTGCGTGCTTGTGAGTGTTTTGGGGGTGGGGGGGTGGAGACAGGAGGGTGAGATTTATCTGGGAGAAAAGTAGGGGAAACTTAGGGGAGCCTAGAGTGAAGGGTCTCAGGGAAGCTAGTTCTGCAGCCCTTCAGCCTCGGCATGGAAATAATTTCTCCTTCAGCCAGACTGGCAAAGCAAGTGGGTTTCAGATGAAAAGTGGACCTGGTCTGGGACCAGACTGAGGGGGAGATTGTTAGTTTTTCTTTTAAGCAGATAACCGGGAAGTAAGTTCTTTAGAAAACTTTACACACAAGTAGAGACCCGGCTGAAGAACAGTTGAGCAAGCGAACTGCGTGCTCTCCAGCTTCCGGGCTGGAATTGAATTGATCAGCTTTTCATTAAGAGAATCAAAGGGGAGGTTGTTTAAACTTCACCAGGCTTGAATTACTTGAGGAGGGTTGTGGGGGAGGACAGAGAGAGAGAGAAAACAGGAGGAGGAGAGAAGGAGGAACTTGTTGAGTCTTTCCCTCAAATCAACATACTAACAAGAGAAAGAAATCTGAGGGAAAGAAAAACGGACAGCAAGGAGCCAAAATGAAGGGGGAGGGTATGTCCCTTTTGCCAAAGTCTAAACCGGTTCCCTTATTATTTTCTTTTCCCCTGTTGCAGACAACATAGGGGGGCCCGAAGGGAAAAGGGCTCGGACAGCTTACACCCGATACCAGACCTTGGAGCTGGAGAAAGAGTTTCACTTCAATAGGTACCTGACCCGCAGGAGGAGGATTGAAATAGCACATGCTCTTTGCCTCTCAGAGAGACAAATCAAGATATGGTTTCAAAACAGGCGCATGAAATGGAAAAAGGATAACAAGCTGAAGAGCATGAGTATGGCAGCTGCAGGAGGAGCCTTTCGCCCTTAAGAGATATGCCAGCCCTGCTTCTCTCCCCCATCCCCCCACCCCATCCCAGAGAGGGATAAACAATACAAGTACAAAAACACCACAACAATTCAACAGTATTATATAAATGCTGACCCTGCGTAGGCGCAGTCAGTAATTGCTCTTTGCTTAACTTCCCTAAAAGGGCGAATCAACCCTCTGCTGATGTATCTTAATAATCATGAGCCTGTTTAATTGAGCCTTCCTAGTGCGCGGCGTTTTACAGTAGATCGGCTTCCCTGTGCATTTCTTTGTCTTGAATAGCTTTGTCTTTTTTTTTAACGTAGATGTTTTAACTTATTTATATGAAGCAAGTGGCGTTACTTGAAGTAATTGTAAAAACAGGAAAAAAATAGTCCTACGCAAACATTAAAAAAAGGAAAGGAGGCTTCCCTTCCTTCCCTTCCTTCCTCCTTCCCACACCCCACTCTCAGTCTGGTTTAAACCCAGTGTTTTTCTCTGTGTTGTTTCCCTCGCTGTGCTTAACCATGCATGTGTGTTTGAACGTGTCAGTGTATGTATAACTCCAAGCTGTGGCCAAGATTTCCAATCAGAAAAAATACTACCTAATTCCTGTGTCATTAATGACTGTTGTAGAGGTGAAATAATGAAACAAGCTGAACTTGTCCAAACGTGTAGTGAATAGTGAATCTGTGACGAAAACTGTGATTCCAGACAGTATGTCCTTGCTGTGCCTTTGTATATGACTTTTTGCACGAACACTTAAAAAATGGCTTTTATTAAGCGCAGCTTCGGAAAAGTAAAAGGGTTGGGGGTGTTGTTGTTTTTGTTTTGTTTGTGGTCAAAATTACAAATAGAGTCAAAATTTGGCTATTTGAACAAAAATGTGATTTTTTTTTAAAGAAATGTGGATTTTTTTTAACTGACTGGAAAAATAAACTTTCTTTTATAAGGGATCATCTCCCCCTTTTCTTTCTACTCTGTATTTTGCCTTTTGAGGGGGAGCTGGTCTGTACCCTACAGAGACTCATATATTGCTCCACATTTAGTCTGGAGACTAAAGTTGGAGACGAAACTGAGCCCAATAGCCCCTGTAAACTGGAGCAAAGATTGCTTTCTGTGTTGAATGTTGTATAAGAAACAAAAAAGTGTTTGTCATTTTTTGGGGGGAAGGAAGATACCACACTGTTAACTCTTTTTCCCAAACAAACAAACAAACAAACATTTGCTTTCCTCAACTTCATTTCTAAGAACTTTAGCTTTCTAGAGGGAACTAACAAAAAACTAACTGGTGGACAGTTACAGATATCTTGCAGAGAGACTCTTACACACAATCTACCATGAATTACACTTCTCCTTGTGCAATTTTAACAGATATTGGGGAAAGACTTAGATCAACTCAAATAAATATGTATTTCTTTGTTTAGCTTTGTTACAATTAATTTTGCTAGAAATGTAACACTACTTACCCAACCCAGGGCTTGAATGGTTAATGCTTCTGAGTTCCTAAGAGTAACTAAAGATCTGTAGATTTACAGGCAAAGTACACTGGTATCTTCCCTTAAAAGTTATAAAGCAGTAAACTTTATAAGCCCAAGTTCCAGCTATATGACATTTAGATACCAAATGAATAGGGTTTTGTCTATGAATTACATCGTAAAATCATCCATAGTACAGACAGATAGGCTCACTGGCTATAAAAAGTCACGTGGTGCCATTAAAGTAAGTTTTATGGTTCTGGGGAGTTGTCATCCAACATTATATACCACATAACATATAATAACACTGACGCTGGACTTCATTTGACTCTCTTACAGGCTACGTGCGCCTCCTGGTCATTCAAATTGTCAGGGTTTAGGTACAGAAGTATCTCTCCCCAAGTTCTCAAATACTCAGTGAAAAAAAGCGCTCAAGGTAAGTTATGTGCGCAAGTTGCTTAAGTTTATTTTTTCAGTAGAGAACTCGGCTATATTTTTGCCTTACTCCTTGTTTTTGGACCTGGCAGTATTTTGAAATAATCCAATAACCGCTTCAAGGGGCTGCTTTAAAGACAGGGTGATTTTTACAATCTGCTCCAAATCCTATGTAATTTGTACTTTTCTGGAGTTGAGCTGATAAATATAAGAACAACAAATTTTATTCTCATCTTAATCCCGAATCAAACATTACAGTCTGAAGCAAGAAAAGCAGAACAAGAGTCTTTGGCAGAGATGGATTTTGAGGCCTAACTTTAATTATGTTGGCTAAAGCAAATGATAATGACTTCCTTTGCTCCATGAAAGATTTTTGTTTGTTTGTTTCTATCAATTGTATTTATGGGAAGAAGAGTCCGCAGGCCAATTTAAAAAGAAATAATTGGAGGAGGGAGATGGTTTTGGCTATAAACCTGTTGGAAGAGTCAACAACCCCATTGTTATTGGCATGTCTGGAATATTTTCATCTAGATGAAATATTTACATATAACAATAAAGGTGTTTTAGTTGATTTTAAATACTGGATTCTTGGGTCTTCTCTACCTTCCAGAATTAATCACACATGCACCTTGTATACTGTACACAAGTTGTTGCTTTTTCTGTGATCTTAATATTTGTACACCGTATACACAGCATATGTTGCATATTGCTCATTCCAACGTGCATTCTTTTTATACCTTCTTCTATATACCTGCTTCTCCTATTCTTCCTTCCAATGTGAGGAAATAGATCATAACTTTAGATTCTGCATACCATTATATCCCTGGAAATTACTGAAGACTGTCTCTAAGTTTATAGGTCATAATAAACAAGCCCATTTATGTAGCTAGCTACCGTTCTCTTTTCTCTCTGTTTTCTTTCTCTATTTTACTGGCTGGCAATTGTTGGGGTAGGCCCCCAGCTGCCTGTTTATTTCAACATCCTTTTTTTATTTAAGCAGACACTTCTCACTAGAGTGTGATTGCACAGCAATAAAGTTTATGACCGGATTTAGATCTAAGTCTTTGAATTTCCAGGGTTGAAAGAAAGCATGAAAGAACATTGGTGTTTTTTTTAAACTTTCCCTTGCCTGCCTGCCTCCTGAAGGCAGAACCTAAAAATTCTTACTCCTAGAAATTTAGGAAAGCAACTGCTAAGGACACAGTAGCAATTTTATATACAAAATAAAATGAATGATTTTGCAAGTGAACAAGGATTTAGTGGATTTAAAGAGATGAAGCTACAGGATATCTACATCATAATCAGGGGGTTTAAGCCTAAGAACTACCTGAGGTAATCAACAGATTCCCTTCCTAAACTCTTGCTAATAATAATTCAGCTGTTGGTCAAAGTATATGTCACACTAAACTATTAGAGTTTATTTCAATTAAATGTCAAATGAAGCTTCACTTCTCTATGTCTTAATTTCTTTCTGCACATTATACAGAATTAAAAAGCAGTTTGCATAAGTCTTAAAATCTCAGTGGTATCTGGTAAAATAATAGAATCTTACCCTCTTCTGGCTGTTATTTAGAAAGAGACAGATTTTGTGGAGGCATTAATAAATATTTGAAGATCTGGAAACTTCTATCATTTTTAAGTTGACTCTAATTATGAATATAGGCACTCATAGTCATTTACATTGTGCGTGCATGTATGTGATCTCTCTTCACACTTATATGAAATAGAATTAATGGTATAAATATATTGTTATTTGTGTCCTGCCAGCCCAAACTCGGTTTTATGCAGGGATTCCTCCCTGCCAGATTTAGCGTAGTTAAGATGTGTTGAATTTTCAACAAGATTTAGCAAGATTTAGAATGGGGGAAGGACCGTTATTTTACCTTTGAGCCCTGCTTGTTTTCTTAAGTAAAATAAAAAGAGGAAGGATATACAGATTTAATTTAAATATATAAAAAATACAAGTCTGCAATCCCACTTTCAGAGGAAACTAGCTTTTCAGTTGAAGCAGCATTGCTCTCTACAGGGTTACTGATGGTTTCCTACACATTCAAAAGCAAAAAGGTCCTACATGCCAAAGGCAGAATTCTCCACATAAAATACTATTCAAGCCATAATGCATTATTTACTTCAGCTTAAAAGTGCCGTGCTAAAGTTTTGCTGAGCTTCCCTGTTTTAAATACAGGGGAGAAATGCTGCTTAAACCAGCTGGGGCCAGGGGAAAATAGCCCGATTCTTTCGCCTTGTGTTTCTTTTCTTATTGCTATGTTTATTACCACACATGAGGAAGGAAATCCTTCTACAGTGAGATCTTAAAAACCAAATGTGGTAGTCATCCTTAAAGACTATTTACAATTAGGGAACATAATTCCATGATTTAGAGGCTAAATGTTGTTCAGATTCTTTCTTGTTAATGCTCCTTTTTCCATATCTAGTTATTTCCTGAACTAACAACCACTCAGTGGACCCACTGCTCAGTGGAAAGATGGCTGAATGAACATACTGATTTCACAGACAGAGCAGGGAAAGACATACAGTTCTATCAAAGTTCTCTACCAATAAGTGACCTTCTGCATTTCTTCTGAAAAGTGCATACTCCTGAATTCAATGAGATTGTGCAAACTAGCCTGCAGATCACAATAAACAAAATTAAATTATATTAGCCTCCTAACTCCAAAGGGAGGATTGCAACATGTGTAGGAGCAGAAAACATTTCCCCCTCAAAATGATTATTTTAGTCTCTTTCTGTCATTTCATACCAGAGCAGTAAGTTGAATAAACAGGCCAAAATATACTCATCTGCTCAAACACTTATTACTCCAAAATAGAACACTGTAAATCAGATTTTTAAAATTAAAAAAGTGTATTTGCATAAATGTTGAAAATGCCATTGCTATTTTATTTTCTTATGGTAAGAATAATACTTTATTTTCCTTCACCTTATCAGATGCTCTTTATGGATGTTAGAAAGTTCAATTGTATCAGCTCAAGTCAGTGTTTTGGATTTTAGCAAGGTAACTATGTCACTTCCCCTCTACTGAAAGCACAAATACGACTTTTGAAATTCACATGACATGTGATCAGCATGCACCTTCTGTTCAAAGCCTTATGAAAAAAAAAATTAGCTCCATTATGCAAGTGAAAGAAATACTGCTGGTATATTCTACTGTTTCTATTGAACAGTTTAATGCTGAGATTAGCAATTAGAGCTCCTGCATCAGATTTTCTTATTTGCCTTTCTCCTTACTTCTAACTTCCCTTCCCCTTGAAAGAACAAGACTGTTTTTTGGAGATATAATTCAGCTTTGCAGTTTTCTATTAATTCTGACCGTATACATTGTAGACCTTTTTGGATTCTGTAAAATCCAAGTAGCCAGTTTCAGTATTTCTTACAAGCAGGCTTTCTCTGGGAGAAAAGAACTACATCTTTCTTGCTTAGACAGATGCAGTCAATGCAATATAATTACAAAGAAAAGTATATCATACTGTGTTTTTGCAAAAGTGTGTCTCTTCAGAATCCCTGGAATCTGCTCCTCTCACCTTGTTCCCGATCTTCCACAATGGCTTTTCAATAATAATATTTGTTATGAAGGTTATTGGGTAATTATTGCAGTTTTGTGAAACAGTCGTTGCTCGAGGTGAAGTCTGTCTCTGAATAATAAATGGCAGCTCTTGCAGTTCATTGCTAGGTTAAGTAAATGCAGAAAGGAAGATAAATCTGCACACTCTGAGACTCACCAGCAGAGCTCGCTTTAGACCAAGTTCATCACCAATTCGCTTTTCCTTGGACAAGGCTTCACAAATCCACTGGATCAGTTCTTCAGTGTGTTGCTTCTGTTATTGCTATTAAAAAGACTTGGTAAAATGGTTCATATCTTAATATTATACACTGGGCTAGTCTATTTCAGAGCCTGTAGTTTACCCCCGTCACAGAGGCTACCAGCCCCATTCAGTTTAATCTGTTTTTTTTCAGCAGTGGCAAAATGTCTTTGGAAAGTGATTTTAGGTTTTGCTTACAATGATATACTTTTTTTAAGGACCGCTCCTTTTTTCTTCTTCTTTCTTTTTAAGAACACCACATCCTTCTAGATCCTTTAGGAAAACTTAATGGGAAAAGGAAGGCTGCTGAGCTTAATCCTTCTTTAAGGAGATAGAAGCTGCATTGCTTTTGTATATCTTTGTGATTAGGGCGTAACTACTCCAGGTCAAAAAGTTGAGGGTCAAAAGTTTACGCCTTGCACTGCTCTTAGTCATGAGCAGCCTAGACAGAGTTTGATGTCAATGTTATAGCCAAGATCTTGACTATCAACACAAAAGATAAAACATCTTTGAGTTAAGTGCGGATCGCAGTATGGACTCCAGGTGAACTCTAGTGTTTGGTTGAATGACCTCAATTACTGAGGGAAGGAGAGAAAATTCCTCTTTTCAGAGAAGAATACACATTGTATTTCATCTTCAATTATCAAGCAGAGACTTTCCCTGAATCAGGTGAATATGATGCTAAGACACACATAGCTCCATTCTTCTGCAGAAATGCATGTGAGCTGCATATACTGATATAAATATCTTTCTGAGTGCTGTACAAATAAATACTAACCAATTCGTTCAGGAGAATTTCCATTTATTTTAATGATCCAGAGTTGCACCTTTCATGAAGAGAACTACAGTCGATGAAAATTCCTTTTATCCTTTGTATACTTGTGTCTTGATTACAGCTTTTCCTAATTTTGTGTCCTCCAGAAATTTTGAGCTACCATTGGTAAAATTGTCCAAATGCATTTAGAGGATGTCATGATAGAGAAAGCTGCTTTTGTCTGAGATGTTTGCTGGACTAATACAGATTTATCTTTAAAAACTCATCAGCTGTCTTTTTAAGTCCCTTTTGGAGGAAGGAAGACTGATGCATATAAATGTGTAAAAAAAGGTTTAGCAGTGTATCGTTTGCATTGCACTTTCTATGTTTCAATACATAGCGAACTGTACACAACTTACTCAGTTCAGTTATAAGTGGGTTTTTAAGTAATATTTGGATTTTGGGGGTGAAACATCTAGGATAATATGTGATGTTTGCTCTTGAAACAACAAATTTATAATTTTATTTTAAGTAAGAAAATATATTTGCATTACTTTATACATGCATATAATGTGTACATATAACACACATATTTTCCTTTGATGAAACACTTATTTAATATTACATTTAGAGAATAATTTTCTTCTTCCAAGAAGCAGAACTGGACGGTTGGAAGGGTTTATTTAATCTGCAAAAATGGGGTTATTTTTTTTAAAAACACAGCCTCAATTAGTTGATTTCATATTTTTGCAAAATATTTTCTGTGTTATATATGTTATCACAAATAGATAAGTTACTACAGGAGTATAGAACATTTCCCTGCAAGACTGAGCAAAGTACTATCTATACATATTGACCAAGGAGCGGCATTTTTGGAATTCGGTGCAGCTTCTGACCAAGGGAGCAAAGCTGAACTTTATATGGGGGTTTGCTTTGGAACTGGAAAAAGTTGTTCTGTATAGATGCAATTACAGAAAGATAGTAAAAAGTCCTTTCTAGAAGAAGAAAATAGTTTTTAAGAAAATATATCCATATTTTCACTATACAAATACAGTAGAAAGTGTATTCTGTAGGAACAAACTATTCTGGTTATAAGACAGTGGTTGCATAGGTGTTGAGTTTCTGGAAATTTGACAATCTGTTTTGATTTTTTTTTTCATTGATATGCTTCTTGGTGTATTTTTCTTGGAAATTCTTCTAAAATACCAATCTCTCTCTCTCTTCCATATCTTAAATTTAGGGGAAGATAATCAGAAAACACTGTTAAAATACTGTTTAAAACATCTGAGTGTAAAGTTAAGGAGCACACCTTCCTCCCAAAAATCTCAGGATTGCCAGATTTGGTAGTACTTTTGAATTCAATGGTCCTATCTCCAGATAAGTGTATATAGCATAAAATCTGGAAGGCAGAATATAAACTGAATATAATTTCTCTACCCACAGAAAATGGTAGATGTCTTTGGACTTTTTTTTAAAAAAAATAACAAATTAATGAATCAGAGCTTTGTAAAAGGTGGGAAACCTGCCTTTCCCCTTTCTTCACTACTTTTGCCTTAAGGTGAAATTTGAAGGCAATCAGTTTAAGTGTTGAAGAAAGGGGAAATTTTCAAATACACATTGATGTTTTCAGGAGTTCTTGGCATTCTTTTTTCAAATTGTTTTGGGGGAGGGAAACCAATTTTAAAAGCTTTTTATTTTCTTGCTACTTTAGATAAATTTAGAACAAAAGACAGAGTGTATGTTGATGTGAATATTGCATATGAATACCAATCCTCAGCCCTCGAGGTCAGTACAATTAAGATAACTTGATTCTCAATTTTTCTGGTTGCAAAGAACAATTTCGCTGCCCCTTTCTTTTCAATATTTTTTTATTCTGTCTTTATTATTTTTATAAACCAATGAACATGCATAATACTCCTTCCGCCTTCTATTTTCCACTCAACAGCAACCCTGTAAGGTGAGTTGGACTGAGAAGACTAGCCCAAAGTCACCCAGTTGGCTTTCATGCCTAAAGTGGGACTAGAATTTGCAGTCTTGTTTGTTTAGCCTGCTGCCTTAACCACTAGACCACACTGGCTCTGTCTGTATCTTCAACACTCAGACTCCTTTTCAAGAATAACTGTTAAGGGAATACAAAGACCAGAAACAGTCAAGTTTCATGATGGAAATTCTTACAGATAGATGTATGGGTTCAGCTAGCATTTCTTCCAGTGTCAAAACCCAAGTGTCAAATGCTGAGCTTCAAATAAATTCTTTTTAATCTTTTTTTTTTTAAAATTCTAGAAAGCGAAAGGCAAATATAGTCCCTACATTTCACAAAGATTACGTTTTTGTCCTAGTATAATTTCAGGGTCTTTCCCATTTAGGAATAAAAGATTTAACCAAAGCCTTCTCCTCCCACCCCCCGCTTTTTAAAGGGACGCCCTCGAAGATCTCCTGGAAAAAAAAACTAAGTCCAAGGCCGAGGTGAACTTCAGGTCAACTTGTCTAACAAATATGAAAATGTCGCTTGGTGAAGGGGCACGCCTTGTTATTTAACAAAGACTGTCAATGTGTAAGATTAATAAGCAACAAAATGTGCCCAGTGTCACTTTTCGGTTACTTTGAAACTGGGGGCAGGGTTGTATTGAACAAGGAAAGCTGGGTTAAATATACTAAAAATGCATCAAATCAGTGGCAAGGCAGGGTGCTGAGTTTGTTGATCAGCCATCTTCTCTTCCAGGCATGTGTGGCAAGACAAAAGTGTGTGTGTGTGTGTGTGTGTGTGTGTGTACATGTTTTTTTGCTCCAGATGGACACTACTCTTCTATAGGCAGTGACCATCAAAGGAAGACAAATCTGCAATTTTGCTTCTCTGATATCAGATCTTGCGAAAAGATCCCTGTAGCTTTTTATCTGTTTCTTCTTTAATTTCAGTAAATTATCCCTCAGTCCAGACTAGCTCAAAGCAACTGCTGCTAGAACTTTTGATCTGGAGGTGAGGGAGGCTCTCTTGTCAGTGAAATCATCTTCACCTCCCCAAAAGGCTGCACATGTGTGTGTGTGTGTGTGTGTGTGTGTGTGTGTGTGTTACTGAAGAGGATGGTGCTTAATGCTGGCTAGGCCAGGTTTCTGGGTCCAGTATGTGTGCCTGTAACAGAGCATAAATCTCTGGAGACATAGGGGCGGGGGGGGGGGGGATGTGTGAACTGCTGCTGGAGAGATAATCCTCGGTGGTCTTGGCCCGGCTCTTGTTTATGATATGATAGGGAAACCATCAAGACAAGGAACAGGCCCATCTCTGGAATCGGAAAGAATCACCTATCCTGAGTACCATGCAGCAGCTGATCAGCTTTGGTCTCCTTGGAGATTTACAGGGCCTGCAGAGTAGAACCATTTTTATTTTTGTAGAGTTAAGCAAAAGGAGGCTCCCAGTGAAAGGCAGCGAAGGGAAGAGAATCGGGAGCACTAATCTTAAGCAGTGCTGGGACATGGTGTATTCAGCAGACAGAAAGAAGGTATTTGCTTTCTATTCATTATTATTATTATTATTATTATTATTATTATTATTATTATTATTAGTAGTAGTAGTAGTAGTAGTAGTAGTAGTAGTAGTAGTAGTAGTAGTAGTAGTAGTAGTACATGAAACCCAGTCAACTGAACATTCAAAAATGCATCACAAATACCAGACTGGTGCTAATATTTGATACGAGTTGCTGCCAGCATTCTAGGTATTAACCAAGTATCTTCTTATTTATCTATTATTATTATTATTATTATTATTATTATTATTATTATTATTATTATTATTATCATCATCATCATCATCATTGGGAGTCCTAGTTTTTCAATAGTTCTAGTCATCCTCAGGTCCTGAAGTGGGGGTGGGGGCTTTTGTTTCAAGAAAAAAGCTCTCCTGTTCAGAGTTGCTCATTGCAACTGCAGACTTGCTTCGGTTCCAATTTGACCCACACACAAGGACAGGACCTTAACTATTTAGACTCAACCCAAGTCCTGTTTGTAGCAATGAAATATTTAATCTCCCCTCCCCATATCCAACCCGGATGGCAACATCCACACTTCCACTCTCACTCCTTTTTAAACCATAAAATAGAAGTGGGGGGAAAAACAGGGAAAAAATGTTTCCCTTTGGGATCCAGTGGTGGGGTCTTCTCCGATGCCTACAAGTGTTTCATGGCCTACCCCAAGGAAATTACATTTGACTGCTTTCCACAGGTAAACCATGCCCCCCCAAAAATGCTTCATAAAAAGTCAGCTGGAGATGATAAAAGGGAAATTGCTATGCCCATTAACAGAGAAGACATATTTCTGGTATTAGCTAAAAACCTGGTCTTTGATTTTATAGGTCAGAGTTCAGGTGATAAAGAAAAGATGCAGTGGGGAAGTGAGGTAGGAAATGCAACAAAGATATAATAATCTTAATAATGAAATCTTCTTAAGGAAAGATTAACACTGGGGCACACACAGCTCCGCGTACGTAGCTCCCATTCCACCTCAAAATATTTGGTTAGAAGATTTTAATTTGGAAGCGATCATTATACTTATCCACACATAGATCATAGAAGGTAAATATAATAACAGAAATCTACATTTGCAGTGAAATAAAGGGGTAACTGACTCCCCATCTCCTGCAGATTAAGAAATCTGATTAAAACAGAGACAAATTAGAAACTAAACGGGTAGAACACAAGTATACCTATGTGATACTTTAGAATCTTATTTTAGCAGCATAGTTTTTATGGCACAGTATACCTGTCCATTCATGAGAAACTCCCATGGATTCATTATGATTTATTCTCAAGGAAATGGCCATAGGCTTGGTGCCCTATTGTAAGGATAAAGGAAGAGGGCCCCTCACTATGCTTATGTGATGGTTAAACAGATTTAGAATATCGCTGTTTATGCATAGGCTTCCTTATTCCTCTTGTTTTTAGCAGTGATGGCAAAGATTAAAAAAAAACTTTCAGCAGTGTTAGAATACATAAAAACACTTCTCTCACGTGAAGGCAATAGTTTTCATATTTGCGAAAGATTCTTTTTAAAAAATCACTAGGTTTGGTGATACAGAAAGTCATCTGGGCTTCAAGGAAAATTTGTTTCTGGTAACTTCTTGAATTTCTATGCTTCCTTATTAATACTTGCAGGATGACTTCATCTTTCTTAACTACTTTTATAACTAATTGGATTTCTGTTTGTTTTTGTCTATCAACTTTCATTTCGTATCTGCATCTCTAAGAAATGATCTGCCACTCTAGATTTGCCAACGGGTGTTGAGTATTTAGAATAACTAAATTACAGTAAAAACACCATTTCTGAAAGCCCTGGAGAAGGATCGGAAGGAAACAAATAGCTTCTTGCAATTAGTTGGCCTTTGTTTCTTAGTATTTAATAAATCTATTGATCATTCTACTACCGTTTTTTACTCTTTATAAATATTTCAAAATTCACTGAATAAAATCATGCTATTCATTCTCATCTTTAGCTGATGTGATTATCCTTTCAAAAACAGAACCGGGGAAGAATAGATCCAGGTGAAAAACAGATGTATAAAGATATGCTTGCACAGTATATCAGGATGAGAGCAACTTCTGCAAAACGAATTTTCCAACAGCTAAAATCCCTCCGTTTGTGTGTGTGTGTGTGTGTGTATGCGCGCGCGCGCCTTCGCATACTCACTCATGCCATAGCTTGTATTCAAGAACAATAAATCGTGAATATAGATCACCTTTGTTTTCTTCACTTGACGGGATACAGGCTTAGAATCTTCAGACAAACTCATAATTGCTGAATTCTTTAATGAATTTCTCTCTAAAAATTACAGAAACAGTAAGGGATCTTCTACAGATAATTGCTTGAATTTCCACAACCCTGAAGCCAGCAGATTTGTGATTAAGAGAACTTGGATTTAAGAAAGACTCCTAAGCCACTAAACTAGGATTTCAGAACCCACAAAACCCTTGACAGCTTAAATTTGCAGAATCGTTTTAGGGTCACCACCTTCTGTAATCCTTTAAAAACTTAAAAACGGATCTGATGCTGTTTTTGGTGACCTTCCTTCCTTCCACCCGTCCTTCGTTCCACATTTTACCACATAAATTGGACTGCACCCCTTCTTCCCTGAGAGGGGAAAACGCGCGTAGGCTGATCCTGCGTTGCTTCAACGAATCTTCCTTCTATTTCCTGATCCGGGCTCTGCCAACGGCATAGCAATTGGCCCTGTCGGTCAGGTGGTGGTGGTGCTGGTGGTGATGGGGTGGCAGTGGTATGTATCTCTTTGTGTGTCTGAATGTGTGTGTGTGTGTGTGTGTGTGTTTGAGCGCGCTGTGTATCCGAGCTCGCGCGTGTGCTTTAAGCTTTTGGGGTGGGAATTCCAGAAGAAGGGCGGGGGGGGGAGTTTGGAGCTCCAAACTTTGGCGGGAGGCGCTTGACAACAGCGGGGGGGGGGGAAGAGGAGGAGGCAAGGAGGGAGGGAGGGAAGGAAGGAAGGAGGAAGGGGCAGGAGGGAGGGGCCTCCTGGAGCCCAGAAAAACGACAACGCGAGAAAAATTAGTATTTTTGCACTTCACAAATTAATGACCATGAGTTCGTTTTTGATAAACTCCAACTACATCGAACCCAAGTTCCCTCCTTGCGAAGAATACTCGCAGCTCGGCGGCGGCGGCGAGAACAACTACCACCCTCCCCACTCCCATCAACACCCCCATCCCCATCATCCCCAGCAACAGCAAAAACTGCAGCAGCTGCACCTGCGCCAGCCTCTTCCCGATTTCTACCAGCGGCCAAGCAGGGAACCGGGATACCAGCCGCCGCAGACCCCCGAGGCTCGGTATCTCACGCAGCCCCCGCACTACCCTGACTCCCCCTACGACTACAACAGCCTCACTGCCACCCAAGGGCAGGAGCACCCAGCTCCCGGAGCCTCGCCACCCCTATCAGCGCCGCCGCTGCCGCCGGCTTCATCAGCTCCTGCCACGAAGGGCCATCAAGTGGCCTCCCAACCCTTGCTCCAAGGCCACGGCCCGCAGCCTCAGTCCCAGCAGCGTCCTTGCGAAGCAGCTCTGGGAGCAGCTTCCGTGGGTAGTCCTGGCTGCTCCCGTTTGCCCGAAAAAAGCGCGCCAGGCCTCAAAGAGGAGGCAGCACCGGTGGTGTACCCCTGGATGAAGAAGATCCACGTGAACACGGGTGAGTTGGCCTCCTCTAGAGGGATCTGGGACTGAGCGCGGCTAACTCCCCGGAGGCTGGGATAGGGCTGGACTCAGACCGGGGATAGCAACATTGGGGAGATGGCGCATTTCCTAGTTTTAAAGCGAAACCCAGAAAGAAAGGAGACGCGAGTACCCTTTTTGTAGGTGGGGCCCTTGAGCAAGAGATTTACTACGCCAAGCTGTTAAGGCAGTAATTATGGCCCCCATAAATTTAATAGCTCTGGCAGTGGCTCTGGGCGGTAGGTCTTTGAGCTTTCCTTGAGTCCAAATGCCCATCACCATTTTTACCGATCTCTAATTGTCCCCTCTTGTCAAGAGCCTGCAAAACCTTTTTTAAAAAGGAGCCCAGTGGCATTGAATTTATGGCACAATAATGATAACCTTCCCTTGCCTTCTTCTTTTGTGCATCTGGGTCTGTGCACGTGTACCTGCATGTGTGGATGGCTCAGTCAGCCCCAGCTACAATGGAGGGGAGCCCAAAAGATCTCGGACTGCCTATACAAGACAACAAGTCCTGGAGCTGGAGAAGGAGTTCCATTTTAACCGTTACCTGACCAGGAGGCGACGCATTGAGATAGCGCACACACTCTGCCTGTCTGAGCGGCAGGTCAAGATCTGGTTTCAGAACAGGCGGATGAAGTGGAAGAAGGATCACAAATTACCCAACACCAAGATGCGCTCCTCCAACAATTCTGGTCTCCACCAGCCAGCCAAACCTCCAGCCCAGCATCACCCACCAACTCCCAGAAGCAGGGCCACTTTAAACTCAGCCTCACTATGATGGTCAGACTCTTGCGGGAAAGAGACACTGCTATCTCCAACACTTCTCCAATTCTTGCCTCTTTTTCCTTTGGCCTGGGACCAAGCAATTGCATTGAGGGGTAGAAACAGCAGAATAAAAATCTGTGTTGATAAAAACCAAAAAGTAAATAAGCTTTGGACAGTATTCCTCCTTTGTAAATATGTCCTCATCTTGCCCTCCATGATCTTTTCTTTTTTTAAATTTATGGGAGTTTTGGATGGACCAAATGTTTAAAAAACACTATTTGTATAAATGTTTTGAGGCAACATAGTATTGATAAGTGACTTTGTGTGTAAATCCTAGGCTTGTGTTATTCTGTGAAATGTTTGTTCCTGCACCCTTGGAAGAAACAGAAGTAAACTGGTCTGATTTCACTAAAGTCATTTGGAAATTAGTGGGGGGGGGACACTCAGCAACCATGCAGTCTCATCCCTAACTGGCTGAAGAAAGTGTTTTCCATGTACCAAGAGTAATCTTTTTTTAAAGTGTAGTTCTTGCTCCAGTTGTGATAATAGTCTCCCTAACATTGCATTTATTATTTTTAAGAAAAATGAACCAATGTTACTCTAAAAGCTCAGCCTATACTCATGTCATATCACAGTCCATGTCTATGAACAATAGATGACTTCTATAGGTACACATTTGTGAAAATGTGTTTTGTGTGTGTATGTATGTATGTATGCATGTATGTATGTATGTATGTATATATATGATGTCCAGTGCTGTTAATAAATAATATTCTGTACACAAATAAAATTAAAATTAAAAGCCCTAGATCCATTGACAGAACCATGCATTTCCAAGATCTAGGCTTTGGTTGACACTTGTTTGGTCTTAAACAAGTAGATATATTGATTGATTGGGTTTGCCATCAGGTAGAAAAGGCTGAATCTTAGTGTTATAGATGACTATAGTATCATTCAGAATCAACACAAAGCATATTAGGTGGAATAAGGCATGTTGATTTCCAGAGCACTAATTTTCACACAGTACCTGACCGAGTCTTAGGCCCCTATTAGGCCCCCACAAGGAGGTGGGAGAAAGTCATATTGAAATAAACTGGACTAGAGTTGGGATGATGGGTTAAATAGGATGTTTGTAAGGTACTCAACTTGTAACACTCTTGTTCTTAAGTAGGCAACTGAGTTTAACTGTGATATCTATCAAAACCCACCCATCCTGCAAAAAACAATTCCATCTTTTTCCATTCTTGTTCAGAAGCTTTATCTTTTGTGTCTATACTATATCACTACTTCTATGCAACCAGAAATGGAGACTGTTCAGTACACTGGAGGAAATGATTAATATTATTCTTATCACACTAGCCGTACTTTTCACCATATTGTAACTGCATCTTTCTTTTGTTTATTTGTTAGTGGTGGCAACTTTTCTTTCAGTTTTAATAACACACCACTTCTTGGCTTATAATAAATTGGCATCCTTAATGCTAAACAATGGAGGAAGGGAGGGAGGGAGGAAGGGAGAGACAGAAAGACAGACAGACAGACCGTGAACTACCACATCAGGGAGATGGTCTTGATATAATAGTTTATAACTGATATTTTAATAATTTGTACAATGTGTACACGTATATAAAAACCTTCAACTTAAAGATAGATTGAGATCTTATTCTAAGTAGCAAAACACCTTCAGGCCTCAATTGCCATTTAGAACAAGAGTTTGCTGGTGGGTGGCAAATGTATGTGGTGCAAGGAACCTTAATCCTCTTTTAGTTTTTTTTCCCCACTGGTAAGGAGGCCTTAGCAGAATTCTCAGAGAAAAAAGTGGCAAAATTTAACTCAAATATATGAGAATTCTTCTGAGTTGGGGAGGGTCACAATATTGACAGTATTAAAATGTCAGATTGTTATGAAAATAAATCTCAGGCCAACAGAACAGCCCAAACTGGGTCTCCATTTAAAACCTGAAAGACAGCTTGGCCTGAATTCTTCAATGAAATAGAAGAGAATGGCATAGAAAACATGGAGGCTTACCTCCTCCTTCATACTGTGTGTCTTTGTCTAAACTCTGTGTTTGGCATGAAGATTTTTCTCCTGCTAATTTACAGAAACTTACAAATGAAGAGGAAGCTTCAAGGTGTTTAATCAGCTACCTAAGTAAAAGATTACAGATCTTCTTTTACTTCCCAGGACTTATGCTGGGTGCCCCCCTTCCATCCACTCTTTCCCCGTGGTTTTAAAAAAAGAGAAATGAAATCATGCTGAAAATAGCAATTTTACTGAGAATCATTAATCACCTCCTACAATAAATACTTCTTTGTAATTCAACAGCGATTCTGAAAGGCATTCTCTTGGAAAAGGTCTGCGAAGACACCGAAGGATTTTCTTGGGGAAAATGTGTTCATGTATAAAAGACACAGTTGCTTGGCTGCGCCCTGAAGGTGTATGCTTTCAGGGTGGAGTATCGGACCGGGCAGGAAAATACATATGGCAGATTGTCACCGTTCAAGGTAATTTTAAAAAATTATTCTATGGATCTTTCCCCACATTGTCACTTAAATGTGTAGTTGCACTTGGGAATGAGGATAGGCATGGGGGAGTAGGAGAGGTTGTGTTGTTATATGGCAGTGCCCTGGATTTCTATTTTAGATGGCCTAATTAATGTTACAATTGTTCCAAAAACTACAGAGTAGGAGTTTAAACCCTACTATTGTTCTGTCATTGTACCAGGGCAATGAGGAGAGTTCACCGAAAGGACACATTTTGTCCCATTAATTGTTTTTTTTTAAAGAAGCAGACTGACCAATCAAACCCTTGACCTTTAAAGGCAGTATCCATTCTAATCTGATTCTTCAGCTTAAACATGCTTCTCTCTCCCTTTTTTTTGTTGCCTCCCCTCCCTCTCTGTCTCTCATACACATACATAGATATGGGCAAACATCTTTGCCCCCTTATAAAGGAAGGGGATTCTAAAATCAAGTATTTCTTTAATTTGATTTAATAAATTTGATTTGATTTAATAAATTTATAGGCCACCCAATCCCGAAGGACTCCGGGCGGCTATGTTGCACATGGGGAGAAAAGAAAGCGAAAGACATCCCCAAAATCAGTCCAGCATAAGCCTCCCACACAAGGCAGAACAGGGCAATGAAACTTATTTCTTCTCTCCACTCCAGTTTGTGAGAGGACACAGAGATTTGTTTATTTTTCTTTTATTTTATTTAATCATCGCCTGTGGAATTCATGCAAACCCTTAAAAGTTCTAGCTACACAGGCTCTAGAAATGGCCTGTCCTTTTAGCCACAAGAAATTACAGTACATGGTCTGGTGGGGGGGAAGGATGGGAAGAGGAAAAGAAGGTTGAAGAGTATTTCCTGTTGCTGGTGTCTCTATTTTTCAAGCAGGAATAAAGGTTAAATTGATAGAAGTGTGGGCATTTCTTTTCTGGCTTTCTGTTCTTGCCATCTTGTTTGCTCTCTTTTGACCTTATATCAATTCTGGGACGATTCTCACTCTCACCACTCCTGTCCTTGACTTATACCATCTACCGAAATTGCAGAGCTAACTTGGGTAGGGGTTTCCTCTTCTTCCCTCTCTTCCTCCCCCTAAATAAAAATTAAAGAAAAGTGGTTTTTTGTTTGCTTTGCTAGCTCTTCACAGAAATATACACAAAGATCAATATCTATTGTAGTGACACCATTACATGAAGCAGCCTTAGTGTGAACCAACTGGAAGACCAATAAACAAGAAAGGGAAGCTTTCTCTTGTGATTTATGACATGCACAGAAGAGTATGATTGGTTGAGACTGGTGAAGGACTGCACTGCATGGCTTTTGCATTGCAAGACAGAGCAATTGAGAAAGGACACTATAGGGAAATTCTAGCTTAGCCTTTCTAGCCTAATGCCTTCCAGATTTTCTTGAGCCCAGTTTCCTTGTTAAAAGTCATGGGAAGTTTTTCTAGATTTCAGCAAATACAGCTTTTGGGGAAATCTGACTCTCCTTAAAATGGGGAATGGGTTAACCAGGGATGTTGGTTGGAACAGTGAATTTGACACTGTTTTTGAGCACTGTGGAATTTTGCAGATGTTTGAAGCTGCTATCTAATACTCCCCATTCCATAAATAGCCTTCAACAATGGATGGCAGACCACTTCTTTAAGATCATCCATGCTTGGATCACAGCTGAACCTGCTGGCCACCAACAGGCCAAGGTGTCTTCTTCCTGGTATGGTTTTAGTACAAAATAAGCCACATCATGCTGAAATCCAGGTGAATTCAGTGGGATGGTTCCCACAAATTAGTTATATTTAGTTTCAAATTACATGGGGAAGACATTGATTGACTTGTCTCATTAACTACAATCAGACCTAAGAACAGTTAAAGCCATTTTCACTCTACCCATTTTAGCATCTTCTAGAATCCTCCAGCCGTACTGTAATGATAGAAAGCCTATTCTCATTAATGATACTCCTCTAGTGATGACTTGAAGTGGTCTATGGCCATATGTGTGTGGGTGGGTGTGCAAGCTTGTGTGTGTGTGCGTATGTGTGTGTGTGTATCCCACAGAATAGATCTGAAGCAATAGGAGCTTGACTTGACTCCTAGGCAAATCATTCTCTCTAGCTCAACCTACCTCCCAGGGTGGTTGTTGTGGGGGAAATAGGAGGAGGTTGTGCAGGATATGTTCAGTGTCTTTAGATATTTGGGAAAATAATACATTTTACATAATAAACGATTTTTTTTTACAAAATAAAGGATACAAATAAATGAAAATAAAACAAATAACTCTGCTGAAACTTAGTCCAGCTCCAGGCCCAATGAAGCTTAGTTACAATTTGGGTTGTTGTTATCTGCTGGCCAAAATGTTTCATACTTTTCATACCACATTTCAGGAGAATGTTGGTCTTCCATGTGTTCTCTGTGGATTTGATCAAAGGCTGAAGCATTTCCCTTCCTAGAAGAGTGATAATATTCCTGCAAGATGCACAATTAATCCGGATTTCATCCCCTTCCATATCACTCAAAAATGCCATAAAACAAGGAATTATGGAGCATTTGATAGCCTTTCTTAGAAGGGCCTGACTATCTGGAACTCCCTTCACAATGCCATGGCTGGAACAAAACCCAACTATGCCCCTACCTGCAGCTGATAATACAAATTCGAATCCCAGGGACTGATTTTGCGGGGAGGGGGAAGCATGTTCGCTTATTTCATTCTCCCCTATTTGATACTCCCCCCCTCCACCCCGTGCATTATTGATGCCCAAACGACCTCTTGGAAAACTGAAAAACTGTCAGAAAGCAGAGAGAAGGGCTCAATAAGCGACCAAAAAGCTTCTGCTAGGATAGATAAAGGTGTTGCCTCTGTTCTCGGAGTATTGAAATTTTAATCTGGGAAGAGGCACTGGGGGTGGGGTGGGGTGGAGGGGCATCACGTGACAGGTTAAATAATTAATGCCGGTCTCTAGCAATGAATCGGTGGACGTCAGTTCTCACTCGTCGAAGTGATTCTTTCCGAAGTGAAGGGTAGCTTCCTCTTTCTTACTCCCAACTCTTCCACCCCATAATCTTTTCGTAAAAAAACAAAGCCAAACCTACCCGCCAGCCTTTCTGATGTCTCTTTGCAAGAGTCTTTAAGCCTCTTAAGAAAGCAATGAGGGGGATTGAGGAGGTTTGGTAAGTACGTAGGGACCAGCCTTGCTCCTTGATCGAGGTTCATTGTTTGAAACTGGCTTGTTTCGGGGCAGCAGTTTTTTTTGTTTTTTTTACCAAAGGTTGAAATTTCGCTGACAAACGGCTTGGCGGTCAGTTCTGCCATCCGGGCGATTCATTCTTCGGCGAGGCGAAATCGACTTCATACCTCGCTTCTGGTCCTCATTTCTCCCTGGGGAAAGTTGCCTGCCCCCGGGGGTTTTGGTGGCTGGCTCTAAATTTCCCAGGACTTCATAAATTACCGGCTTCTCCATCAGGGCCAAACAAGAAACGGGAGAGCAGCAAGCACCCTGAGAAAGGGGAAGGGAGATGAGGGTGGGTGGCAGTCCACACTGAAGTCTGGGAGGGAGGCATTCTTCCTAACTCTTAGTTAAGCCGAGCGATTTACTACGGAATGAAAATATCGCTATTAAGGGTCGATTTGGGGATAACGAGAAGTTATCATCTTCCGGTAAGAGCTCCGAGGCTACTTTGCAACTTTTGAGATGGAAAGAAGACTCCTTCCAACCGCTCTGGCAGTCTAAAATCTCACGATGTGCTATTTAATCGCTCTCCAATACACCCTAAATTTCTGAGGTCAGGAATGAATATTTAATAATAAACGTACAAAGGGAAAGAGGGTTCAACCCAAACCAGGCAACTGATGTGATGGTTTTACAAAGTGATGCTTGCTTTTTAAAAATTATTTATTTAAAGGAGATAATGGGGAAGTAGCAGAAAAATCGGGAGGGAGGACAATGTTGTAGTAGTCGGCGAACCCGCGTGAGTACTCTCAGTTTAGCAGTATATATCTGGTGCAACCCATGGGCAATTCTAAAAGGCAAGGCTCTTGTTCAGGGGGGAAAATACACCCTCCTCCCAATAAATTACTATGGCTGCTTTTCTCTTTTTCAATGAATGTTTAGCCCAAAAGTTGACATTTTGTTACTTCCTACCAAACCCTACCTCTACGCAAAGGAACCAATTACCGAAATCCAAATTCTATAGGGCAACGTTTTCCCAAATGGAACACGGCATTTAAAAAAACATTTGCGGCAATGATCCTCCAAAAGAAAGATGAACCAATACTGGACACTCACTTCTACTAGCCACGTGAAGAAGGATCATGCATGTTTCTTTTAAAACCTGCTGCTAATAGAACCAGAGGAGGAAATATGGGCAAGACACCCATGATTAAATATGGTTGAAGAAAACTTACTGTTGAGGTGAATAACCTTATCCTTATGCACTGTTTTTTACTAAGGGTCCCACAGAAGACAGACACACAATTATTCTAACTCTCCTGTTTCCAACTTCCCACTCTTTTAAAAAATTATTATTCTTGATTCTGAACATCAGTGTTGATGTTATCTCATGGCTTTATTTGACTAAATGATGCTAAGCAATGATTTCCCAGACACATAAAAATACATGTTTCTGATAAGAATTCTATTCAAGAGGTCACTAATTGCAAAACTATATTTCAATTGCATCCATACTGTTGCAAACAGCATCATTATTGGTATTACTATTATCCACTTCCTTTTACTAATGTTTTTGCTTTGTTTGTTCTATAAGCAAAATAAAAAAAGTTGATTTTGCTAATATTGTATCTTTTAAAGTTGCTTAACAGTCCTGTTCCTTCCATTCACTTGAAATTAATATCTATAACTTCAATACTGTTTAATTGTTAGTTTATCTGATGCCTGTTCTTTTTTAACAGCACTTCAGGTCACGGGAAAATATGATTTAAAGCAGTATACAAACTGGAAACAATTCTGTCCTGTGGCTGGAAAGGCGAGGAGGTAAGGACCTTGTTGGAGGTGGTGGGAGGAAATCAAACCTCTTGTACAACAGTTTAAAATAGTTTCATGTTGCAGAGAACACTTGGTTTGCCAGTACTTGTTAGAGAGGTAACTGCAGAGTTGGGGTTTGATAAATAGCTAAATCGGTTGGAATTTTCTTCACTGTGGTCTATTCATCTTTCTTGGTCAGTGAATGCCGTCTTGTTAAACAAAGAAATACACAGAGCTTAAGTAAGAGCAGTTCTCTGAGCTCCATTCAAATCAGGCAGCTCTGCACACTGGCTGGAAGGAGTCAAAGAAGTAAAAGGGTATTATTGAATATGCATTGGGGGTTGAGTGTCAAGATATAAGACCAAGTTGATAATTAAAAGGTTTACACTGATGGACTGTTGGTAGTGTTTTTTCTTTCAAAGTGTCACCTAATTTTGGAATGTTTTGCATTAATATAGGAGAGAAAGAACAGAGTTTTAGATTTTTTTTTTAAGTGGGAATATTATCAATGAGTGTTGATGATACTTCGAGGAATATGGAGGATCACTTTTACTTTTTAAAAATTCCTTGGAAAGACTTTGGCTGCAATGAAAATGGGTTGATTGAAAACTGTGTTGCACTCTACTTTTGATGTTAAAGTTTAAGTTCTTATTTCATTCAAATTTCTATCAATGTTAAAAAGATTGTTCTACCAGGATTTCAGACTAATGTATGTGGATGGTTATTTGAATTGTCTGCTAAAATTACTCAAAATTGAAGCAGAATTAGGTTAGTACATGCTTAAAGATAGCCATAAAGTATAATGTTACAAGGGTTTGTTATGCTGATATAATAGCTTGTTCAGGTTCTTCCTTTTAAAGAAGCCCTAGAATCTTGAAGACTTTTCCAAAATAAAATATTGTATTTCAATATAAAAAATATTAGGAAAGATAGAAAATTAAAGATGCTTATTACTTAAGTTCTTGAGATTTAATACATCATCATTCAAGACCCAACTTTCAATGTTATAACTTAGCTTTTTTTTAAAAAAAATCCCCTTTATTTATTTATTGGTACAAAATTTATTTATCCTTCCCCACATTTCTCTCATAAAAAATATTCTATTTGAATAGGTACAGTTAGCTAATAATAGTCAAAGTTTATCTCTTCCAATGCTGGAACAGATTCTGCAAATGGAACTATAAAACTAACCCTCCCCCAACACACAGACATACCTCAGCCATATACTAGAATCTTGTTTCTTTTTAGGTATAAATGTTAATGTAAAAATTAAAGGTAAAAACAAAAACTAGCCTCATACACCACACATATTATATACGTAAAATGATAAAGCTGATGTTAAAAAAATAGTTTTATTGTAAATAGACACCTGACATACAAACGTCTCCCCCCAACACACACAGACACAAAAATCTCCAAGGTTTCAGTATTGTAGATATTTATTTGACAGAAAGTCCCACTGAAATCAGTAAGACGTATAATAGATATGAATATGATTATTCTTGATATTTTAGCTCAAGTAGAGATTAGGAACTGATCATGCTTAGATCCAAAAATCTTAGCCATTTATTTGGAAAGCAGTGACCAAGAATATCAGTGCCTTTCTCTTTTTTCTTTCCAAAAAGTTTGTTTGAGATCCCAGCTCAGATCTGTTTCATGTTTCTCCAGCCTGGATTTTGTGGCTGCATGAACAAGTTTATCTTCACTCCATCTAAAACCCCAAATAAATGTAACTTTTTAGCTATCCTAAAGTTTTCAACTCTCTAGCTCTTTGAAATTCATGGTGAATTTCTATCAGAAAGACAAAAAAACTAGATGCCTATAAGTTTTTTTTTTAATAGTCACATACATCTTCAATAGTTAATGGAATTAATAGTTCAACAGCAGTTTTCACATTAATACAGCACCAAGCAACAAATTCAGAGAAAGTAAATCTTTGAAAATCAAAGGAAGATTTTCTAGGTAGGCCGGTAAGTTGAAGTTGAACCTTAACTTTTGGATAATTATGATTGCTTTGGAGATTTCTTTTCACTTTTGACTTCATGCAAAACTGTTTGCTTATAACTAAAGGTTGACTTTTTTTCTGCATCTCTTCTCATTAACCATTAATTACAGCTTCAAAAGGGTCTCTTGACTGGGCTGAAACATTGCCTTAAATAACCTGTGAAACCCTTCAGAGCAGAAAGTTGCTCTTGTTTCAGATTAGCTTTTGCCAGCAGAATTCTGAACAATGGTTGTGCTGTAGAAAAGCATATGCTAGCTTTTAAGGTTGTACAAATGCACTATAATTTATGGCAGACTTAGGCAGTCAAAGGGTTGTGTTCTGCTTTTTGGAGGGTTTAATTCTAGGCACACTTACCTGAAAACAAAGTCATGAAAATTTCCTCCAAGGAAAATGTGTTTTAGAAAAATTATTTTATTAAGTTCAGTCAATATGCTTTTGCAACTTACTGAAGTCTGATTTCACAATAGTAAATGCAACTTGTTCCCAAATAAACATGCATAGAATTGCAGTGTTTTAGCAATACTTTTGTTCTCCTTTGAAGAAAAACCCATGTTATTAAAGTGCCTATCTGCTATATCTTTCCTAGTGTCAGAGAAGCTGAATATCCAATCTTAGACTGGGGAATTCTCTGACAAATTGGGAAAAAAATTATTGAATCCATGTGCTTCCACATTGTTGCTGAACATGTCCCCCCCCCCTGTAACCATATCCAGCAATCTCTTAGTCAAGCACCCTTAAAATTAATTTAAAGTTAAAGAAAGTTGTGGGATTACTCACAATTGAACCATAAGTTGGAGGAGACTGGTGGAGACTGTAAATTTCATTTTCTCACACATTTTAAATTCATAACAAAGAGAGGGACTGGAAAGAGGAGAAACAGCTTGACAGAGTGTTGAAAGAAGCAGAAGGCTAAGAGCTTATTCTCATGGTTCAGTTGAGAGGAAATGCCTTGGTAAGTAGAAATTATCCATTAGAACTATCAAAGTGTACCTGATAGAAGAACTAGCTTATTTCTTCATTATTAAAAGTATTTAACACCTTCTAGGTTAGAAGACACTATGGAAATGAATTGTCCAGTATCAAAAACAAAACAATTTCTTAAGTTCACTTAAAAGTCTTTTTATTGTCCTTCCTCTTTGTTTTCCAAGTTTTTTGGTCCTTAGATAGTTATATTATTATTATTATTATTATTATTATTATTATTATTATTATTATTATTATTATTATTATTATTATTATTATTCCTTAAACATTTCATTGCTCTAGATAGAACCTTATAATTTTGCACATCACTCAAGTACTTGCATATGAAATGCCTAAGTGCTAGTTGAATGGGGTGGTTCCAAAGTTTTGGTGAAATTTAGATCTACCCTCCAGCAGGCAACTGCTGTCCTCCTCCACCTCCTGGGTCATTAACAGGACAAGGACAGCTATCCAGTAATTTCTATTAGAAGGTCCTTTGTCAAGTAATTTAAACTCTGGTGTTTCGTGTGGGTGTTGAGCAAGCCCCACTCAATAGACTTACAGAAGAGGCCGTGGGATGTGGGATGTCTGAAGGACTTCTGTGAAGAAATCCAGATGAACTTCATCTGCTTTGTGCCCAGTGCCTTTCCTCCCCCCCCCCCCCCCACCTCTGAAGGGTCACCAGAGAGGTTTCATTCTACTGGGCATCTGATTAGCCTTTGGTGAAAATAATTCTTCTTACCTTCCCTCTAAAACTTACATGGGGGAAAAATCTTAATATGTGGGTTGGGAGGATAATAATAAACGTCTCCAGCTCATGGTTTTCCCCTCCCTCTTCTGAAATGCCCTTGCTTAAAGCTTAACGAGGAAAGAAGGGAAAGCAAACACACCGTCTCTCTCGCGCGCACACACACTCACACATGCGCGCGCGTACACACATACACCAGAGGCTCGCGCTTCCAGCCCTGATTCCTTCAGCGATTCCCGATTTCAAATAAAAGGATTTAAGTTGACGTATGACCACGTGAGCACATAATACAGCGCATTATTGTGCCATTTGGAGTGGAGACCCGGACTGGCTTCGTCTGCGATTACGCTTCCCCACTTTCTGTTCAGAGCAAGGACTGCTTTCTGTTATCCATCGCCGGTCCCCCCCTCCCCGCCCCTCGAACGCTACGATCACTCTCGGGAAGTCTCCGTTTGGGCTACCGCACTTGATCCTGATGGAAAGGTTATTATTGCCCGGCTGTTAGGGCGAAATGCTTCGTTAAAACAAAACAAAAACAAAACAAAACAGGGAGACAGAGAGAGGATGGATTTTATTTTAAGGTATTTCCGTTGATTGTTCCTGGCGCGCGCGCGACTTCCAGTGGGGCTAAGCAAAATTCCGGGGGGGAAAGGCTTAAGAGGGCTGTGGATAGCCGTTCACTTCGCCTTCCTCTTTGTTTCGCTGGGCTTGCGAGGTTGGGAAAGGGAGCTTTGCAATGAGCAGAGAGCTGTCCCTACTCAAAAGGTTACGATTCCTGCGTATTGTTCCAGACTGGGTCTTTTTGTTTTTATTTTTTGCTAAATGATATAGAGGTTATTTTTAAAACTCAAAATATGGAGGAAGAAGAGAGGCTTGTTTTAATGTTGCTTGTATTATTATTATTATTATTATTATTATTATTATTATTATTATTATTATTATTATTATTATTATTATTATTATTATTATTATTAGTTTCATGAGTGTTTTGAGCAATAACATGAGACTGTGATTATAGCCAGAAACTAAGTGCTTTCTCTTTCTTTCTTTCTTTCTTTCTTTCTTTCTTTCTTTCTTTCTTTCTTTCTTTCTTTCTTTCTTTCTTTCTTTTGGAGGAGGGCCTTCAATAGGATATATATGCAATTTAGCTGCCATTTTATTTGTGATGCATGGGTGATATTATTTTTACCAGTATCCCACCTAGCCTGTGCCAGGAAAACCTTTACCAATCCAGTATGGAAGTAAGGTGTTCCTCACTCCCCCATTCCATTTGCATCTTCACTCTTCTCTTTGGGAATGAAAGAAAAGCATCCATCCATCCACTCACCGTAATAATCAATGAGATTCTTTGCAGGGCCATATATGCTTGAACAGGATTCTGGAAAGCAGCAAAAGCAGAAGCATGCCTTCCTCTGTCTTTCCTAAAGGTTTTCATTAGCTATCACCAAATCCTAACCACTTATTCATTTCGTATTATGGGAGGAACTGCCCCCTAAATGGAACAGGGAGAGGGCATGAAAGCCCTCCTTGCTTTATAGAAGGGGACAAATGTTATATAAAATTGCATCCACCACTGAGTCCCAGGATTGCTAAAGGTCAGAGTGCTGACTGTTGATTTATGTTGCCAGTGGGCTGGGAGCAGCATGCTCGCCTTCACTCTTGTATGCTTTCCTCATCCTTTTATTGGCAGTTGCAATTATTCAACTTAGAGTTAGATTTTATATGCATAAAGATTTAAAGTAAAATAAAACTTTTTTTTAACCAACATGGTATGGATATTTAATAGCAAAATATGTGTGACTGCATCTCTCTGTATATGCATGCATATGAGAGAAAGATACATGCATACACATATGTAAGTTAGTATAAATTAACTCTCCTTTTCTGATCTGCCAAACAAGCAGGTCTATAGTATATATGCAAAATTAACCACCCATAACTCTTTATTATGTATCTCTGAGTATTTGCCTGTTAGTGTGTAATTAAACAGAATTATTTGACAATTCATAGTATTTAAAAGTAGCTTTTTTAGACAAGGGAAAGAAAATTAGATTTTACATGGACCAGACCCAGCTGCGAAAAAAGGGGAGAGTGTTAATTTTGGCTCAATTATTTTGTCATCATTTTGTATGATTTATGGCCCAGTTCCGGAAGATTTTGACCCAGTTAAAACAGCCATAAATAATGAATCCCAATCCTGAGACCTTGTTTGTGTTCTGGAGTTTAAAAGAGAACAGTTGATTAAATAGAGATCCAGGTATCAATGATGCTGATATGATAAACTCTTACTTTCTAGGTAGAAAAAGATTTAAAATGCTGTCCATATCAGGAAACAAGTCCCATATAATTAATGATAATTCCTTCCAGGGAAAGATTTGGTAGATTTGGAATGTTAACTGACCTGAAGTTTAAAAATCTCGAGTCATATTTCTCTTTCCAGCAATTTCTTGCCCCACTTACAGAGCTTTGGTTTATTTTATTTCTTACACACACCCACATGTACTTTTTAATAAGGTATGCTATTTTCTATTTGCTGAGCTGGTAAGGAAACTTTGGTTTGTTTTTTTCCTTAGAGAGAAAACATTTGTTTCCAAACTTTGCTTTGCAAATGCAAGGTAGCTTTTGTTTTTGAGGAACAATCCTCATTCCTACCTTGCTTCAGAATGAGATGCTCTTGAACCATTTAGATTTACATTGCTTTAGGTCCAGTTGGTCCAGCTTGAATATAAAGGGAGTCTGGCTCTTTACATGGCAACAAGATAGGGGATATTGCATTAATGCGAAGGTACCTGTAAAATATAGTAGCAAGGAGGGAGAAACCCAATAATCAGAACAAGAACCAGAATTCTGAAGGTCCAGTAGAGCTAAAGAAAGAGACAAAGAGGACGGATAGCTTTTACCAATCATAAAACTAATAAATGGAAGACGAAAGGAACAATGCCACCTATTAATTTGATACTTTTATTGGAATTGGAAAATTATCCTTCCTATTTGAACCTTTATTTGCCTTTCAGGGGAGGGATTTTAGTATTTGCTGCTTCAGGCACCTTCCTAGTGAAATATACCCAGAATCAGGCAAGGTGAACAAAATGCCCAGCTGGCTGTTGCCTGCTTATATTTGATTCCAGAGGAAGAAACTGGTGGGTTGAACATCCAGTTTTCTCCCCAAATTCTCTCCGGAGAGAACTTTCTTTGCTAGCTCCACCAAAAGAATTGGCCTTCTTTCTTTTTTGTGGAGGGATGGCAAAAGGTGGCGGGGGTGGGGAGATTGAAAAAGGTCATATCAGCATTTTTTCAGAAGAAAACTATAGGGCTGATCATTGACAAAAGCGGCGTTTTCTTGCATCGCCACTGCCAAGCGGGGATGCAAAACGGCTGACCGGTGAATTTTGGTCCCCGCTGTCGTACCCACCTCCTACGCAGCAGCTCAGATTTCTGTCTTTCATGTGGAATCCTCGCAATATGCTCTGAGAAGCAAGTGTTTTTTGTTGGGTAGCTCTGTTTACAGCTTGGCGCAAGAAGCTATAAATCTTGCCTCGCCATAAATGACAAAAACCATTGGTATGCGTAAGAGGCCACCCTGAACTGAAAGTACGTGTGTATGTTTGTGCGTGCATGTATAAATCTCTTCTTTCCCCCGTTCTGCTTTGTTTGGGGTTTAAGGTGACAGTGCAATTTAAAGAAGCTTCTTTGTATTTTCCACACCTTTAGTAACGAAGGCCTGTCAAAATCGCACTTAGCTCTTATTCCAGCGCCAACTGGCTGATTTTCTGAGGCAGTTTAAAACCTCCCGGGTTTTGTTGTTTTTATTTTTTTGTCTGTTTTGGTCTCTTTATACCCCACCCCCACCCTTCCACGCGAATGGTGGGGGGGGGAGGAAAGTTATTTAAAACTATCGTTCTTATTGATGTTGTTTTAAACGTCAGACTACTTGAACAAGAGAATGGCTGGAAAGTACAGAAAGGGAAGGAGGAGGGGGAATAGAAGTGGAAAAAAGAAAGGTGAAAAGAACGAGAGAGAAAGAGAAGCGGAGAAAGAGAAAGAAGAAAAAGGAAAACCAAAGTTACCAAACAGCAGTGCTGACCGGCATGCATACCTTATGCCGTGAGTATTTGTTAAATAATGCGCTTTGAAATACAAGAGACGTAGGCAATAAGAGACAAACTAAGTCCTTAACCCGACTTTGCTTTAGAAAGTCTTGATATCTTTCATCTGACTAAGAAATTGTGCCTCTTCTTTTCAAATAAATATTCGCACTTCCAAAATATTCCTGATGGTATATAGCCTCGCAATTATAACCTAGCCTTTATTAGTGGTTGCTTTAGCGTTTAGTTACTGTTACTTGGAATTAGAACCTTGATAATTATTTTGTTCCATCGACATGGAAGGAGTCGGGCAAGTTTATTTCACTGGCTATCCATCCAGGCATTATTTCTGATTTCCGCTGAACACGGAGCCAGATTCTCCTTCTGTCCTAAATATTAACTGCTGTTTTGTAAACTGATGGCTGTGCTGTTTCCTCGATGATGTGTATGTGAATGTTTGCCTAAGGGAAGGACAACCGGAGAAGAGGGGAAGTGGGCATCTGATGATGGTCACTAACATTGTTTGAATCCTCCCCGTTAAAAGCGCTGTAGAGATCACCCTGGATTGTGAGGCAGACCAGAAGTCTTGTGTGTGATGGAAGTGGGGATAATGTTTATTTATATGTGGCATACTTACAGATTTTTAACTATGCCTTCCGTCTCCCCCAATCTGTCGAGAATTCTCTATATTATTCACCAAACTGTTGCCATACTGGTGTGTGAAATTTATGTTTGTGTGTGTTTCTCCCTCTCTCCCTCTCCCTCCCTCCCTCTCTCTCTCTCTCAAAGGGGAGCGGTGACCTTTTTGTGAACATCCTTTGTCTCGATTAGCATAATTTTCCTGGCCTCTAATGCCTCTCTGGCCCTTCACTCTTTCACTGCCTCTTTCTTCTCACTCCATCCATTCCATCTCTCTCCCTCTCCCCCCCCCCCCAATGTCTCCTGCCTGCCCCGGACTTCCCGAGGCAACTGCCTCCTTTCTCCCAACAAACGCCCCCTTGGGCGTGCAAGGTTGCACAGGCAGCCCTCTGCCTTTTCCCAGAGATCCGGTCTAGAAGAGACTTGTCCGGGGGTAGCGAGGCACGACTCTCACTCGGCCCCAGGGGTGAGGTGGAGGGCGTGGAGGTTGGGGCCGGAATGAGGTAAGGACAGGGCAAGGGGGGGGACTCCATCAGAGGCAAGCTGAAGAAAGACCTTCTTGGGTGTCCCCTTCCTGGTGGAGGCAGGCGCCTCCGGTTCTGATTCTTGGGCTCGTCCTGGCAGAAGTGACTTCAACTGTTCCCCATCCCGGAGGAGCAGAAGGCATTTAGTTGTCAGGGCGGAGGGGTTAAAGGAAGAGCGCCCGATTCCCGGGCTGGCAGGGAACGACTGTCGCCTAGCCTCCAAAGACCAATACTGGCTTCCGCCTCAGTCGTCAGAATTAAGGTAAGCAAGCCCCAAATACGCGGCTATCAGTGGTGAATGCCGGAGTTTATGTCCTGGTTGATTTATGACCAGAGACTTAAATCTCGGTTCAAGAAGAGTTCACAGGCTGGAGCTTCCTTCCAGGCAGTGACGGATAGACCATTTCACGTCGAGTTCAGGCCGGGTGCCCCTCTCCCCTCTACTTTTCTTTATCTGGCAGGAAATCTCCGGCCGCCGAGAGGAGGCCAGCAGTGGGGAAGTGGGTGGGGAATGTTAGTAGGGTCCCCCCCCCAGCGTGGACCACGATTTACAGGAGGGGTGGGTAGAAGGGTAAGCCAGACAAGCGCAGAGAAAAAGAATTCCAAACTTGTACCCAGGTCTGCCAGCCAGGTCAAGAGAACACTGATGATTTTGGATTCAACCCGGTAATCTCTGCAAGAACTCCAGAAACTCCTGTGCATGCACGCTTATTTTCCTTGCCTTGTGGATCGGGCCAATATAGTAGTGATTGGAAGGCTGGATTCTTTGTGTGGACGTTGGTGGGTGGAAATCAGTCTTTCCAAGAAACTTTGCACCTCTTCCGAGATTTCAAGGAAAGACCTCTCCACCAAGTGCGGATCTCACTTTTTTCTTATACACCCTTCCTCCCCAAGTATTCCTGAACCAAAGTTGCCATCCTATGCAGGCTTTCCAGAGAGCCAAACTCATTTGTTATAATGGGGCTTCCTTCTGAGCTGAACAGGAATAGGATTGAGCTGTAAGATTGCCATCCTGGCCATGGGTGCAAGAAGTATGTTCCTTTTAATCAAGTGGGAACAGTTTTTGGAATAAACTTGTGTCAGATAGATGCTATAAACAACAACAACAACAACAACCAGGCTTCAGACTACAGGTTGATAAAATAATCTACTATTGCTAGAAAGTAATTACTGGAAAGTATTAGAAAGTATGAGTTTGAAGTCATTGGGTTTGCAAACAGACTTTCTGGCCATGGAATAGTGCTTCTACAAGTTTCCCTCAGTGGCTGCTTTTTGGGTTTTCCTATATTTTCATTCTCTTAAATCAAGCATTTACTTTTAGTGAAACAATTCTATATAACATGTGAACCTGTGTATTTATTTATTTTTTAAATCTTTAAACAAAAGCCATTTCCTCTGTTATGGACATTGTTGTCAACTGCTTTTTGTTTGCACTGACTATCCACAAACAGGAAGGGGGCTACACAAGTCTCACTCCAAAGTCACTTTTGCTCACCCCCCCCCCCCAACTTACAAGCAAAAGAGACTTTGGAGAACTCTTGTAAGAGTTTTTTTCTGAAAAGTGCAGAAAGGAAAAAGCCAGAATCTTATTGTTTCACATTTCTTAATTCAAAAAATGAACTAACATTTCCACCTTTCCCAACAAAAAGGCAAAAGTGTTAGAAGTCTGAAATTAAGAAGGGTTTTGTTTGAAAACAGATAGAAGCGTTCAAGCTCCCCAGTCAAATTCAAAGTAAAGTCCTGGAGTTTAAAGTAAATTTACTCCCAAATCAGATGAAGCCAGTTCCTACCCAACCCAAACTACAGCTGAAATTCATCTTCTATATTTTTCAATACAGGTTGTTTATTATGATTTTTGAATGGTGTGATTGTTGTTTTTAAAACCAAGCAAATAATAAAAGAAGATAGCTTTATCCTTTGTCGAAGGAATCTCCCATTTGTAAGAGGTTTCTTAAATCAATCTGCCTCTCCTGTGTGCCTTGTTCTGAAAGAAACTTGAGTGAACTGAAATGCAAACTCCTGCAATTAATTTGAGTATGCTTGTGAGGTGATAGTGTGTAATATATCCCTCCAGCGAAATACCCTGGCAGCCCATTGTTTTGACTGGAACTTGAGTTGGGAATGTTTGTGTGAATATGAGGACTTTGGAGAGAAGGCATGGAAATGATAGGTTCTAAACTGGCGGTTCAGATGATCTGTAAAAAGTTCTTCAATTGCAGATAAGGAGTCCTCTGAAATCCCACCCAACCTCTTCTCTAGCTGATTCTGCTCAGACAGGTAAACAATGTTGAGTGAACAAAAAATATTTGCCTGGTTTGTAAGAGTGTTTGTGGTTTTGTGCACCCATTCCTCTGTCTGCATCCAAATGACCTCCATACATCAAATGACACTGCAATCTCAGCGACAGAACCTATTATGGTTGAGTTAGGAGGAAGGTTCAAGCTGTGGTCATGGAGATGGACACTATCGGGTGTGCCTTTTTCCAGATATTTGTGAATATATTCATGAAGGAGGGAAAGGGGGAAATAATAATTCAAAACATCTGACTGCGCAACCAACCATAATAGTAATAATGTCATGTTTGATACACCCCGAAATAATTAGACCGGGATCCTGCAAGGACACAACCAACCAAAGGGACAGGCCTGAAACTTCCCACAAAGGAGCGCTAACTGGAAGATAATTTCTGACTGTTACCCGTTTGCTACATGTGGAGACTATTGGATGATAGAGGCCAGATTTGTGTCCCTGTCTAAACTGGCAGCAGTTAAAGCTAATTTATGCACAGGAAGTTGGCTGATTATTAAACAGAGAAAGCTCGGGATATCCCCAGCCACTGTGCAGTTTCATCACACGAGGGTCATTATGGGTTCCATTTATCAAACCTTTTGGTTTCCTAGCCAACATTTCATGAGTTCGAACCCCTCCAGCGCTGGATTGTTGAGTCACTCTTCGTGGTGAGCCTTGAAGATGCATGTATTGATTTTTCTTTAAAGAGCATTGTATCCAACCCTTTAAGTAAAGTACAGCAAGATTTTCTTTTTCTTTCAATAAATAAGGGAAACAATATGATATTGCTCGAAAGGGAAAGCAAAAGGAAATCGTAAGTGGTGCTTTGAAGCGCTTCATAGTCTTAAATCCGTTATGGAAAACAATCTGCTCCAACCTCTTTCTTATCTGGAGGCCATTTATTGCAATGATCGATCAGAGCCCTTTTTATGGGAGAAAAGATAAAACAATTCTTAGCCTGCATGTGGATGTGAGTGTGTGCGTGATTAGAAATCACCCAATTCTACTTTCTCTTGGATCTGTAAACCACACAATCTGGGCTGCCAGTAAATCTCTGCATATCTCTTTCTATTTCTCCCTCCCCCCTCCTCTTACCGAAATTCTCTTCGCCTTCAGGCCAAGTCATGCTGCTAAATATTGCTGACCACTTTTTCTGTTATGGCTTTCATGTCACTTAGCTATTGAAAGTAAGATGGATTTGTACTATTTCTCCACTCTCCTGTGCTTTCCCTACACCCTAGGTCTACAAGGAGAGGCCATTGGAGGAGAAACGTCATGTGACAGAGTGGTGCCAATGTTATTCTTTAAGGGTGTCAAGACCCTGTCAGTTTATGAAATAAATATTGGGAAACAACGAAATGCAAAAAGCGACCTACTACGACAGCTCTGCGATCTATGGAGGCTATCCCTACCAAGGAGCAAATGGTTTCACTTACAATGCTAGTCAGCAGCAATATCCTCCACCTTCTGCTTCTGGGCTGGTGGAAACTGAGTACCATCGACCTGCATGTTCTTTGCAGTCTCCCGCCGGCACCAACAGCACTGTGTCCCATCACAAGGCCAATGAAATCAGCGAGAGTTGTATGAGGACCATACCCAGCCAGTCTCTCCAGCCCCCAACCCTACCAGAACAGCCCCAGCAACAGCCTCCGACCCAGCAGGCACCACCACTGCCCCCTCCTCCTCCCCCCTCAGTGTCGCCACCTCAAAATGCCACTGCCAACAGCACCCCTTCCAATGCCACAAAGAGCTCCATCCTGAACTCACCTACCATGTCCAAACAAATCTTTCCCTGGATGAAAGAATCTCGGCAAAACACCAAGCAGAAAAACAGCAGCTCCAGTTCAGGTAATGGAATAGGGGAGGGTTAACTGGAGAAAGCAGGAGGGTTCAGTGTTTACTAGCACAATCAGCTGATCCACCACCCTCCAAAGTTCTGCTAAACTTCTTGGGAGCCCTGCCTGCCAAATATTTCCTGGTGTCAGGAAAGAGATGAAACTTCCCCAATGTTTTTGCTGGGAAATTGAACTTGTACAATCTCTTGAGATCACAAGCATTATTTTATTTCATTTGTGCATACACATACAAGCCCATCTCAAGAGAGTCGGGTGATGAGAGAGGCTTCAGTTTGCTTGATGGTGACCTCTGTTCAACTCTGAAAAAAGAATGTGAAGTTCCCTTTGCTTCTCTCTTTTCAAGCTTGGATGCCTGTTAGAATCATCTTCAACATTCCATACTGCAGCCTCTCCCTCTCCCTCCTTGGCAGCTATTAAACCAGAGCCAGATATGTACAAGCCCCTGGCCTGTCTTCCACCAGTGTTAGCACTTTTTTTTTTGCTTGATTCTATTCCAGCAATAAGCCAGCGACCTATTCCTGCTGAAGCGTAATGAGAATAAAATAGCTCATCATGATCTTCAGTCAAGATCAATGCTTTGTTTGATATTCATAACCTCCTTTGATTTTAGCTCACAGACTGGCAGCCTTATAGGAATGGGAACAAAGCTTAGGTTTCTTTAGCACTCTGCAGTCAGGTCCATAAATACATTATGGGTGGATTACAGTGTTTATCTACAGTGTTATTACATAAGTAAACCCAAATCGATGAGAAAAGTATTAGCGTCCTTTTCCCCAGGCATTTGGCTTCTACTTATCGTTACTTCCACAATTTATCTTGGACTGAGAAAGTAGATTCTAAACATTTTTGCAAATGTTTTCCTCAATGCATTTCTAATGCTATCACAGAATAAAATCAACTCTAGGCAGGCTTTATTATTTAACATATTCAGTGCTCTATGTTTTATGTTTCTCTCCCTCTCTCTCTCTCTCTCTCTCTCTCTCTCTCTCTCTCTCTCTCTCTCTCTCTCTCCCTCCCTACACACACACACACACACACACACACACACACACACACGCATCTTAGTTTACCAAACCAGAATCTATATATCTTGTCAATCAGAATACTAAGATGCTAAATGCTTGTATTTGGAAATAGCAGCTACAAAGCCTTTCGGGTAGATATGCTTTAGGCTGCAGCCTTATCTCATCATTAAGTCCAATAGCCAGAAGCCTAGATACATAAATTAAGCTTAAGCATATAAAACTTGAAAGAACAACGTATATCTTCCAAAAGACTATCCTCTAAGAATCAAAGTAGCTTCAGCAGAGGTTTCTTCGCTAATGTGAAGAAAAGTGCAGGGCATTTTTAAAAACACCTCCGTATTCTCCCTCCCTATAGACACAGGACAATTAAGTAAATAAATAATAAGCAGTTTACCGTTACATGTATTTAAAAATTGATCAAAACAGGCTACATTTACACTTTAAGAGTAGGGAAGAAAGTGTCCTCCAGTTGATTTGGACTGCATCTCCCATACCTCCAAATTGCTTAAGATAATTGAGCCTGATGGGTTTTGTAATACAGAGCCCCTTCTTGGCATCAAACAGTATATTCCTTTAAACTCAATCACCGATTTGGCCTTGAAATCTCTTATTTCATTCTATTCTTTTCAATGGGCTGAAACTGGCTTTAAGCCAAGAAATATTTTACTGCAGGTGTGTATCCGAGGTTATCTTAAGAAGAAAGTGGAGGGAAAATGGATGTTTGCTATCAGGATTATATTTTGATTTGACTGATATAAGATATCCATATTATTGACAATAATCTAACTCAAATAACAGGGAATTTCTGCGGTTTTGGCGCTGAGGAAGAGTAGTCTGACAATCATTAGTTGCTTTGTTTATCTTTCTTGTAAAAATTACATTTCCGAGGAGCTGTTATTTCTAGTAGTTTTTGAAGACTGGTTCCTTTTCTAGAAATGGTTGCTTCAGGCAATTATTACTAGATCAGAGAATTAAAATGGGAGGGAAAAGATCAGAATATTCTTTAGCCTGATGGTTTTCAATTCTTATAATCCTCACTCTATATAGCTATTCTGGGGATAAGAAATTAGAAGTCAAATATATTTGGAGGGTCCAGATTTGAAAGGATCAGTAATGTTCCCTTGGTGCTCTTCTTCTGAAAGCTTGCTAGCCTCAGTATGAGGGAGACACTGACCATTCAGCATGATTGATTCAACACAGGATAGTTGAATGAATGGAAGAACACCACATGTACTTTGACTCAGGCAGCAAATGGCCTTTGATCAGCCTTCCTTCCATTTAAATACATTTGCTATTTGTTTGGGCAGAGTGAGCCATTCTAACATTAGATCTCTCAGAATACTTGCAAATTTAGCAAGTAGTAGTTTTTTATTATTTCTGGTCATAGTATGCTAGGTATCATCCTACTTATTTTGTTCTTTGTATGATTTATGTAGGTGAGAGTTGTGCTGGTGATAAAAGCCCCCCAGGGCAAGCTTCTTCTAAAAGAGCTCGCACAGCTTACACCAGTGCCCAGCTGGTAGAACTGGAAAAGGAGTTCCACTTCAATAGATACCTTTGCAGGCCAAGAAGGGTAGAGATGGCTAACCTCCTAAATCTCACTGAAAGACAAATCAAAATATGGTTTCAGAATCGCAGGATGAAATACAAAAAGGATCAGAAGGGCAAAGGCATGATGACCTCTTCCGGAGGACAATCCCCAAGCAGAAGTCCTGTCCCTCCAGCTGCTGGAGGCTACCTGAATTCTATGCATTCCCTCGTCAACAGTGTTCCATATGAGCCCCAGTCACCGCCATCTTTCAGCAAGACCCATCCGAATACCTATAGCATCACTACATCCTATCCGGCTCCTATCAATAACTGCCCTCCTCCTCAAAAGAGGTACTCCGGAACTGCAGCAGTGACTCCTGAATACGACCCTCACTCTCTTCAAGGCAATGGTTATGGCAATCCGCATATACAGGGAAGCCCCGTCTATGTTGGGGGCAATTATGTGGATACCATGGGAAATTCAGGACCATCTATTTTTGGTCTAACTCATCTCCCTCATCCATCCTCTGCCAATATGGACTATAGTGGGGCAATGGGCAACAACCATCATCACGGACCTTGTGATCAGCACCCAACATACACAGATCTTACTTCTCACCATCCTTCTCAGGGAAGAATTCAGGAAGCACCCAAACTGACCCATCTGTAATGTAACATTGGTTATACAGTGAGTCTTAAAAGCTTCCCAAGTTTTTTTTAAAGAAATTGGGGGGGGGACCCAACTTTTAATCCCCCCCACTGCGCTACCCAATACAAACAGTTTTATTTGCTTTTGGGTTTTATTCTGATGTGTTTTCCTTTTGGTAAAATGCGTTTTCCAGTTTATGTGACGTAGCAATATTTGTTGCTTGAATTGCTCTCTAGTTTCAATAGTGGATATTTATCTTCTTGAACTCTTGCCTTGTGATCTTGCTTTGAGAGTATACATAGGCTTTATACTCTTACCTTTGACTCTTTTATCAAAACAGGGTATTATGAACAAATTTTCTATACAGACAGTTCTTAAATGTGAATTTGTTCCTACAAAATCAATCCCATCTGGGAAACATTTTTTATTTTAATTGCACTTCTTTTAGATAATAAGAAAAAGGGCGCTTGAACAGGGGCTCCTGAGCAAAATGATTAATACGTGTACGTCTTTAATCGTGTGTATGCTGGTGAACTTTCAGATTTATTTATATTTTTTGGAATAATCTAAGTGTTTAAATTTTTTATTTATCCCCATCTGTTCATATTTATATATATGAAGATATTAAAAATAAACTTCTTTACCCTGAGTATTCAGGAAATATTGACTGGCTGTATGTTCAATGGCATACAAAGAGAATATCATTTGAAAAAGGAACCAGAATTCTTTTATTTTTTAAAAATAAATAATGCAATAAAATCTGGAAAACAACACATCAAAGTAGGAAAGTAATGGAGGTCTATAGATAATCTAATTAGAAAACGGGTAAACTGGGATTTGATAACAAAGAATCATGGTTTTGTTTTCAAAAAGCACTTCTTAAAACTAACTTACTAAATAAAAGCTTTTATTCTGAGTAATAGAAATTTATGATAAATCATTTGAATGCCATCCTCCAGTCCGAATCCAAAGACAAAAGGAGCGAGTAAAAGAACATCGGGAACGATTGAGCCCCCTGAGTTTTAAATGCACAGCCAAGCTTTTAAATCCGCTTCCCAGACCTCTCTTCCTTCTGACTGGACTTTTAAAGCTGCCAAAATTTTAAGTATTTCCAGAAGGTAGGCGCTCTTCTCTGTCGCCTTAATATCGAACAAAGCCTCCTCCAGCACCATCAAGGCTGTTCGAGCAAGCGTTCCGGTGGTTCGCGTTTGACTCCAGACCCAGAGACAGATTCACCGAGTAATTTTCCTGAGTCAGCGCTTGCCTGGCGACCTCCCCAAAGAAGAGCCGCACTATACATGGCGCTTAAACTGTTCCAAGCTGGAAAAGATCCTGATTTTTGACCGTAGCTGATTGTCGGCATCTCTCTTTGCAGATTTTTTTTTTGTCCAAGGTGGTCTCAGTCTCTCGTCTTGTCCACGGCTGTTCTCTTCAAAGTGGTGGACTCTGCTCCAAGCTAGCGAGCTGGGGGAGAAACAAAGGCTGTTTCTGGAGGAGCCTCTTCCTCGAAAGAAGAAGCTCAGGTGCTTCAACATTTCTCTGGAGGCCGCAGGCTGCCCGGCTGCAGGCTGTTTTCCCCTGTTGGCTGGGGAGGCTCTCGATTTCTTCTCGCCTCCGCGCGAGGGGAAACGATCGGAGGTTGTTTTACCCGCACGCTTTGCCCCACGGGACAAAATGGACAATCGAGAAACGGTGGTGGGCAAGTCTCGTTGTTTTCCTAAAGAGAACGAAACTGAATTAAGAGTCCGTGGACTTAAAACGAGCGTGTGGGCTCATGTTTGGTATGGCATGGATTCAAAGCACATTTGTTTACAGGCATATACAATTTATCATCCCAGTAATGAAGAAACGGATTCCGCAACAATAAATCTGTTCGCGAAGCGACGTGGTCAGCTTTGAAAGAGCTAAACCTTATAGTTTCCCCCCACCAACTAGGCTGCTTCCCCTCTCTGGCTACAGGAATTGCGGAATTGTTATCATTCCCGCACATCTTGTTAATCTAATTTCCTTTCACATCCCAATCTTTCTCATTCTTTCTAGAAGGGGTTAGGGGGAGGGGGAGAATAGAAAAAATCATTTATATAATATAGGTGAATGTATAGAACCCCTCCCACTCATAAATACATACGCATACACAATTTCTAAACAAGCTTTTGATGCAGCCCTACCAGATCCTTTCTGTCCCTCAAATACATCTGTGCTAACAAACATGGAGAATCCATAGATGGAACCATTCCCCCCACCTTTATTTCCAAACATAGAAAACATGTAATTTTAACACGGGGTTTATTGCCTGTCTTGAATTTGTTTAGGAAGACCTCAGTATGTATATGTATATGTATATGTATATGGGGGATATGCCACCGTATGATCTGGTTATTTTGTTTAATCTCAATAAATTTGCCATCATATTGGTTTCCCTTTCTAAAATATTATATCGTTTTTTCACTAAATAAAATATCTCTGGTATTTTTCTTCTTTTCTCTCCTCTGTATCTGAAAAGCTTCCAGGGGCCCAGTGATTGTGCAATATAATAAATTCCTCGTTCTAATTTTGCATTCTATATTTACTGCATTTTATCTTCGCTGAACCATTTTCCTCTATACTTAACAGCTGTATGGCTGAATAGGAAATAATCAAATCTATTGAAAAAGCAAAACTATTTAAAATATAATTATTAGAGTGGAGGAATCAGTTTGAAACTTCTATCTTTTGGGAAAAGATTAAATAGAAAGGGACTGTAAGTGTTAAACCTCCGCCCCACTTTCAAAATTAATTGAAGAAAAATGCATTACATGAATTTATGGCGTTGACGGGGAGGGGGAGAAAAAGAGAGAAAACTCTGCTATGAGGACAGAAAAACTGACCCTTAAGAAGGTATATAAGACAAAGGAAGTGGGTTACCACCCCCATCCCCTTGTTCCAATCTGATTTCAAAGACATTTATTTATTCCTTCCCTTCATCCTGCATATAGTTTATCTGCACGAAGAACATGTGTGTTCTTATAGAAAATACAGAAGTAAGAAAAGAAAAAAAATGCTACTTTAAAAAAGACAACCGAGAAGAAAAGCTCTTTGTTCTGGGTAGTTTTTCTATTAGATTGCCTACTGGAAAAGAAAAGAAAACCCACAATCCAGCCTACAGAAAATAAAAACAAAAATCTTCCCAATATCCCTTCCCACACCAATTTAACTCACAAAGCCTCAGTGAACCGAATTGCCCCAGCCGCCTCCCTTGCTCGTCTTACCTCCTTTATGGGGTTCTTTTAGGTATAACATACAGAAGATGGGGCGCACACAGGCGCGCGCGCGCAGACACACACACACACACACACACACACACCAGCAACGCCTTGTTATTACCATCAATATTCCAAAAATAAATAATGAAATAAAATCCTTAGGCCTGTGGCTGTCTTCCAGGCGAGTTAAGCTGAAGTTTCTACCCTTCACTGAGAGGGTAGAGTAAGGTGGGATCCGTTTGGAAAAATATGCAGCAGCATCTCTCTTGCTTATTTACTAGAGTTTCTTCCTCCCCCTCAACAACCTTTCTTCTTTTTTGCTCAGTCACATTTCATCTAGGAAAGGGCACGAAGCTCGAAATGTGTTCTTAAGGGCCAGAAGCTGTCAAGGCATTTTGGCCGAGAAGATTGATCACGCCTAGATTTCAGCAGAGCTTTGTTTGAAGTAAAGCAAGATTTTTTTTTTTTAAAAAAAAAATCAAACCCAACAACAAATATACCCTCTTTCCTCCCCCTCTATTCTTAAACAATTTCCATCTGAATTTTATGTTGTTATTACAGTATCTCACCCCTCCCCCTCACCAGCTTTCCTTCCATATTGGAGAGGGGGGAGGTGACTGGTTCACTCAAAAACGAAAAGGCCTGCTGTTCCTTTTCCTTTTGCTTAAATGTGCTTCATCAGAAGATGAAGCAATCAGTTTATCATTTGAACCATCGTAAATAATTCTCAGCACTAACTCAAAATCTGGGACATATAGGGAGTCCTTGAAATGTGTAGGAATATTTCTCTTCTCTTCTCTCCTCTCCCTGGCATCTTTTGCTTTGGAGGAGAGGAAATACGCTTTTCTGTTCCTTGTTACTGAATCCCCCTGTTCCTTCCATTGTTTCCAGCCCCCCTCCTTTCATTTCCCGTTTTATTTGAGGCGATTGAAGAATCATTCTGTCCAAGTCTTCAGCGTTGTTGAATGAGCAAATCGAAAGAAAAGCAAACAAAAAATGGTGTCGGTCAAACAATCTTATTTCGAAAGGGGATCCGTTTTATAGTTCTTTCCTACATGATTGATAATAATTTTTAAAACTGATATTAATTTTTTTTCGCCATCAAGATTACTTCCTTACCTGACCCATTTTTATTGTGGTTAAGGGGAAACAGTGAGTCAGAGTCAGCTGATTCCAATGTCGTTTGTGTTAATACTCTGATTTGTTCTTGAAATGGACTGCATTTCTGTGAAACATACTTCTATGATTTGGTTGTTTGATGGAAATGCCTATGATTGTACTATCCAATTCTGTCCAGCCAACTCAAGATATGTACATGACACAGCTGGACTGACTTCTGTTCTTCTGCATATGGAAGCAAAGTTCCTGGAGAAAATTCTTTCCACACAATGGGTACATGCCAAAATCGGTCGCCAATTGTTCTCTGTACTGTATCGTTCATAAAAGTGGAGCCCCTCGCCCCCGCCCCCTGAGAAATGCAGAAAGATGCCAGGTCTTGAGGAGGGGTGGGAAAACCCACCTTATCCTGGTGCTTGTTTTTAATTTTAGGAAGTAATTATTTCTTTCTTTAGGACTGGTGGTGAAGGGAAGAAATACAAATAAAATGCAAATCTAAAGCAGGGCTCAACGCTTGGCAACCCAGGCAGGGTGCAACTTTCTGATGCGGTTGAGATGCGGAGCCGGCAATGTCAAAACTTTGAAGATTAATGGATTACTTTGTTAATGACTCAAGGCGTCAGATTGGAGGTGCTTAAATGATTTGTGAGGTGCGAAGCGCTTGCCTGACAGTTCCAAACAATGAGAGGGGAGGGCGCAGGACGGGAACAAGCGGGGCAGAAGCCCTACAGGGTGAGCAGAGCCGCGGAGGCTAGAGGATCAGCGGCGGCGGTAGGAACGAACGGCCAAGCGGCGACCGCAAGAGACGCAGGCACACAAACACTCTCACACAAGCACAGCCACTCACCCCAGATATTATTTCAGATTAGGAGGCAAAAGGGGAGCGAACGAGCAGCGGAGATAAGCCTCCTCCTAAAAAAAAAAGTGTAAATAATGCCTCTCCGGCCCCAATGAGGCGTTCCTTCTCGACTTTTTTGGATCAATCAAACAGACAGTGGCTTCTTTTGATTAAAGCCCAAATTGTCATTGGGCAGAGGCAATCATGTGACAGCCAATTCGGTCCAATTTCAACCTTGTCTCCATGAATTCAATAGTTTAATAGTAGCACGGTCCCCATACGGCTGTAATCAGTGAATTAGAAAAAAAACACCCCACGAGCGATCTTCTATGATTTTTTTCTCCCTTCTTTCTGTCTCCCCCTTTTTCTCTCTCTCTTTCTTTCTCGGTTCCCCCCCTCCCCTTCCTGGGCCTTGCTCCCCCCTCCCCCTCCCAGAAGCGCTAAATAAGAGGGAACTTTTTCTCCAAGGGGGCTGCGAGTTGAAGGCCATGAATTTCGAATTTGAGCGAGAGATTGGCTTTATCAATAGTCAGCCATCGCTCGCTGAGTGCCTGACATCTTTTCCCCCTGTCGGTGATACATTTCAAAGTTCATCAATCAAGAACTCGGCGCTTTCACACTCGACACTGATTCCTCCTCCTTTTGAGCAGACCATCCCCAGCCTGAAACCGGGCAGCCACCCTCGCCACAGCAGCGGCAGCCGCCCCAAGCACAGCCCCAATGGCAACAGCGGCAGCCCAGTGCCAGCCGGCGCCCTCCAGCCTCCGGAGTACCCCTGGATGAAAGAGAAAAAGGCGTCCAAGAAAACCGCCCTGCCGCCGCCTGCTTCGGCCTCCGCCCCTGGACCAGCTTGCCTGAGCCACAAAGGTCAGTTGAAAGACTTTGCTGCACCATTCCGCTTCCCAAGGCTTCCCCTCGATTTGTTTGTTCTCCCCCACCCTCCCCACTGCCTTCGCCTTCTCTGTTGGAGCGTTGCCTTCCTAACTCAGGCGCTGAACCCTGAGGAAGGAAGCCGGCGGTGGGATCCACAGGCAAAAGCATCAGAAACACCAACAACCCTCCTTCGCCCCCACCCCAAGCAAAGTTTCTTTCCCCCTAACTTGTTTAGCGTGGGATGATTTATTTGAGTTGGAGGTGACCTCCTCTTGTCTCGCTGTCCTAGAGTTGGGATCCTTGACAGTAATGAAGAGTGATAGATTACTCTTGCTCAGCTAAGCAGCTGATGCATTAATTATAATTTGTGGTATGACTAATATCAAAGTTTGCTCGGCTAGGGAAAGGTTTGGGAGATGGAGATGAAGCAGTTCTTCGCGCTTAGGGGAAAAGGGGTCCCGGAGAGCGGGCGCACAAGGGGGCAACACAATGGCTTTACTGCATTCGCGGGGCGGCCATTTTGTTGCAGTTGAGATATTTTTACGCTCTGGAGAGGAGAGCGAGAGGCAGAGATTTCCCACCACCAGCAGCACCACTCGGTTCTTTCCAGACTCGAGTGTCCTCAAAAGGACCAGCTGGGGCAAATTTCCCACCTTTCACCCTCTCTATGACATACGTCCTTTCTAACAGTGGTTGTTTTCTTCGTCAACAGAATCTCTGGAGATCTCAGAAAATGGTAATGGGGGCTCCAGGAGACTAAGAACTGCGTACACCAACACACAGCTTTTGGAGCTGGAGAAGGAATTTCATTTCAACAAGTACCTCTGTAGACCAAGGAGGGTGGAGATCGCCGCTCTCCTAGATCTGACCGAGAGGCAAGTCAAAGTCTGGTTTCAAAATAGGCGGATGAAGCACAAGAGGCAGACCCAATGCAAGGAGAATCAGAACAGCGAAGGGAAATGTAAAGGCTTGGAGGATCCCGAAAAAGTCGAAGAGGAGGAGGAAGAGGAGGAAGAGGAGGAGGAAGAGGAGAAATCTCTTTTTGAGCAAGCCCTCAACAATGTCTCTGGCTCTCTTTTGGACAGGGAAAGCTACCCTTTTCAACAGAACGCCCTGGCTCAGCCGCAGGCGCCTCCAAGCCTCCACAATGGAGGGTCCCAAACTTTTCCAGTTTCGCCTTTAACCAGCAATGAGAAAAATCTCAAACATTTTCAGCACCAATCACCCACTGTTCCCAATTGCCTCTCAACAATGGGCCAGAACTGTGCAGCTGCCCTGAACAATGGCAGTCCGGAGGCCCTGGAAGTCCCTTCTTTGCAGGACTTCAGCGTTTTCTCTGCAGATTCCTGCCTACAGCTTTCTGACGCTGCTGTCTCCCCCAGTTTGCCAGGATCCCTCGACAGTCCTGTAGATATTTCAGCCGACAGCTTTGATTTTTTCTCAGATACGCTCACCACAATTGACTTGCAGCACCTGAATTACTGAGAAAGCACAGACCTTCATGCGCCAAGGGTTATACCTTCTTTTTTTTCTTTTTGCCTCCCCCCTCCTTAATTTTTATTTTCCCTCCCCTCCCTTTGATTTCTTTCTCTTTGTCTGCTAGTATTTTCGATTACCCTGATGTTGGAGAACTACTTTGCCGTTTCCCTATGGCATTTTAGTTTTACCTAGTCACATACTAGGTGACTAGGTAAAGCATACTATTAAAGCAATATATATGGCCTGTAAAAGAAAGTGATCATATCAAATGTATCTTCACTTTCTTTTTATTTTTGTATTACATTAGGGTGCGTTGTCATAAGTATTTTTGGTAGAATAAATTCTTGTTTACTACAAGCACCTTTTTATCTCTCTCTCTCTCTCTCTTCATGTATAGCACAAGGAGTTGCCCCCTCCCCTCCTTTGGTCTGAAATAAAGCCAAGAAATTTGGTTACAGACCTCTCTTCTTTTTTTCTTGAAAAAAAAAAACATTTATTGGAAGAAAGCTGCTGAAATCTTTTACCTCTTCTCCCCCATCCCCCAAAATGGCATTGTTACAATTCTTCCCATAACTTAGAATATCTTTGATCCTTATTAAAAAAGAAAGTAAGCATTTCCTCCGTTTAATACATACCATATATTAGAATTAAAATACACAAAAATACTGCTTTAGTGCTATTAAAAACTATTAAAAACACTGTGAGTTTGTCTCTTGCACGCATATATATATGAAAGAAAAATATTCTGCAAAAGGAAAAAAGCAAGGGCTCCTTAGGCGGATTGCTGCAGTTATGCAGACAGATAAAAATGTATATTTATATTAAGTCACTGTGTTTATTCTCTTTGGTAACCATGTCTTGGAAAGAAATGTTGGTGTGGAGAAATCAAGAAAAGGTACACTTCTGGTGGATTTCAGTCCCAATGTTCCAAAGGTCCCAAGAAAAGAAATCTAAAAGAGAGAGGAAATCAGAAAAGCCATTTGATAAAAGCTAGTTATTAAACTGTTGCAAGGCATATAAATTATGGATTCAAATTTGGGTTCAAAGGACAAAAGCTCACGCTGAAGGTGGGGAAAAAGACATTCTCACCAAAGCTCAGTCTGAATGAACTTCAGGTTAACAAGTGTACATTTAAGAAGATCTTTCAGCTATTCTATTCTTCCAAAGCACATAAAAATTGAAGTGGCCGGTCTAAAAGTGCTTTTAATTGAAAGTGGTGGTGGTGGTTGTGTGTGTGTGTGTGTCCATCTTCTAGTGCAGATTAATTTAATTCATTCATACAGGTTGATGTGCGTTCTTTTGTGCCCTACATTACAAGATAGCAGCCTGTGTTAGCAGATGGGGTTTGTTTTTCTTGGTGTGTGTGCATGTATGAATAACTATCCCTTTTTTTCCTCCCCTTTTCTTGGTAAGAATGCGTATGGGTGTTTATGTAGGTACACAGGCATATGGAGAGAGGGGGAGAATGATTCAGGCTTTACAGGCTCGCATTTGCTAGTCCTTCTGCTCCGGCTGCATTTATTTTGGTGGCAGATTGTTTCCCTGTTTTGCAACCCATCTATGTGGGGTGGCGCAAAACCGCGTGGGTAATAGCTGGAAGGACTGGATGCAATTCTTCCTAAACTCATAAATCAAAGGCTTTTTGTGAATGAGAATGTCATCAAAGAGATCAATTGCAGGAACACATGCACAAATAAAAATCCTCTTACGTATTTGCTGGAGTAGGGGATCCCCGTCTAAAACCATTAAGCTTGGAAGCGGCTAGTCATAATTCATTTTTTATTGCTCTGTTAAAACAACTGCTTGGCTAAGCTTCAGGTGCGGCAGGGAATCCCCTTTCTTTCCCTTTCTCCCTCCTCCCTCCTTCGCCTAGCTAGCACGAAGATCGAAGATTGCTCTTTCGGGGCAGAACATTTTCTTTGAAAAATCGTGTTTTCGTTTTAGTTTATAGACGTTTTACTTTATAGGCAAACCAGCAGGTCTGTTAGTTTGGGGAGCCTCCAATGCAACTGACAAAGAAGCTTTCGACACAAATCAATTGCCTCCAGAGCCTAAGCAGATTTTCCCTTGGGACCAGAACTATGCCGAGACATATAGTTCTCACACACACAAAAAGGGGGACAGAGGGGAGGAAAGAAATCCTAACAGTGATTCCGGAATGTAAAGGTTTTCGGCGAAATTCTTGAGTGCCTTAGCTATCTGATAAACGCAACAAACGGCTTTGCTCCGTTCGGAATACCGAGAACAGCCTCGCCACAAAGGGGACTATGGGGACGGGGGAGAAGGATCGGGCCTTGGGAAAAGTCCCCAGAAGTGAAAGTTTTGGAGGGAACTCCCGTGTTCGAGAGTCAAATTGGAAACCCAGCAAGGGACAAGCTGCTTCTTTTCTCTAAATTCACTCCCTTCTGCATTCTGGCAAGCAAGTGCGGGGGGGGGGGCGGTAGTGTTGGCCTCAGAATGCAAAGCTTTCGGGCAAAGACAGCCTGACAAAGGGGGAAAGTTCTTTGGAACAATGGCGGAGAAATAGAGGGGAGAGGATTGAAGGGAGCAGCAGCAAGCAGAGGAAAGGAAAGGAGGGAGGGAGTGGGGGGAGAGGGAGGGAGGGAGGGAGAGAATGTCTGAAGAGAACAGATGGGTAGATAGAAATCGGGCCAAGAATAAAACTGTCCCAACAGTCATTTGGTCTAACAGAAAACAGTAAACAGATTGTTTTTATTTTCAAAGTTGATTAGCAAAGGTTGTGTTTTTCTAAGCAGGAAACATAAAATCTCTGTATATCTATTTTCTTTTTTTCAATTACCGTACAGTGTAAACAACACTGTATGCCAACTTCACTGATCTGGTTAATAACTCTATTATTATCCACTGAATGTACTTGCAATTTTTGATAATTGATCTGTGAATGTGAATTATGTAAATGGTTTGCTAAACTCTAAAATGATATTTCTCTATTCTTCTGTTCGTAAAAGAAAGAGAAATGAGTGTAGACAATAAGCTTCCAATCAAAGGGGAGATTTTTTTTAAAAAACTGGCTGCATATCAGAATTTACTTGTTTTACAAAAATGCCAGAAACCTTCTTCTAAAAACATTGTGTCTTCATATGATTTATAGCTAGATTTTAGCACAAGCTTCACATTTTGATCAACATCTCCTGGGTCCTAACTTTCATAATTATCAAAATAGGAATATTAAGTTACCCGAAGAGCTAACCTACCTTTTTAGGAAAGGATGTAGCTTTTTAGGAAAGAAAATAGCAATCTAATTAGATAATGACTAGAACGGAATCTGGTATGTGAGTAAAGTAATACCAACTCATTAACTGTTTAGAATTGGCACAATGATGAGTTGCTAATAAATGTAAGTTGTTCATAAGACTATCAGAAGTTAGAAAAGAGATATACACAAACATTAATACTTTCAGGCGGTCTCTGTCAAGCAAAAGTTCCCGGGCCTTTTTCATGCTTGTTTTATCACTTAAATTTGTCCCTTTCTATATAATATAAAATCTCTGTGTGAACTTCTTTATTCAAAAAAGAAAGAAAGAAAGAAAGAAAGAAAAGAAGAGAAAAGTCCCATCAAACCACTTAGTAAATAGCTAAGCTCTTCGGCCCAGTTCTAAACTCATAAAAAATATCGGTGACTTTAATGGCACCTTTCCAAGAAGAAACTTGTGCGGTTGGATGGGAAACAGAAGTAGAGGGCCATCATTTTGAGCATGGACTTTTTGCTTTCCTCGTTTTCTGCCACAACGAAAGATGTACCGCTTAAGTGAAAATGAATCTCAGACCCCCGTTGTCGCCTCTCAGCCCTTTCCCTTGGTCCCTTTCTTTTTAATAACTGGACATGGTCATTCAGTGTTGGTATTTCACAGAACATCCTACTCTGTCTCGTGTTTTCAAACCGAGTGTGCAGCCAATGGGGAGGGGAAAGGAGGGAAGGAAGAGGCAGGCGAGACTGCGCTTGATTGGCAGAGAGAGGCAGTCGAAAACTGGGAAAGAGATGGGTGGGGGGGAGGCCGAGTGTTTGCACAGGCGCTCTGCCTCTTCAGCTGCTGAGCTGGGCTGAACTGAAGATCGCTGCCAATGGCAGCCTTTGTAAGCGCTTCCTTTCCGCACCAAGCGGCGTCAAACATCAGCAGAAGCCCGCAGCCTAATCCCAGAGCCTTGACTTTTTAATTCAGTCACCTACTTCCCCACAGTTGCCGCCCTTCTTGGGTATTCAAAGCTCGCGTCCGCGGCAACAACAATGGCGTTGCGCCTTATTTCCATGCAAATAGCCGCGGGAGGTTGGACTAAGCGCCATTAACTCTTGCTGGCTCGCCTCAGGTTCGGACCGTCCCGAGCGAAGAGGAACGGATCCCGGTTCCCCCTCGTCCAGATAACCGCCTTCTCCCTGTAAAGCCGGGCCTTTAAGCTTCCCCAGCCCGAGTGTTCTACACCTAGGAGAAGGTGCCGGAGTAGCGGCAACCGATTTGATGGCGAGCGCCTTTACCTACCTGCAGTCTCTGTGTCCTTCAATCCACGCTGGAGCAGCCCCCTCCGGCGGCCGCTCAGTGCTTTCTGTTCTTACTGCTGTTGTTCCCGCGGCGGCTGCTCCAGGTTGAGCGCTTGGGCGCATACTGGCTCGACGGCCCAGCTCTCCAAACCCAAAACGCTGGCTGAGAAGAGTATGGGAGGGAGGGAGGCGGCGGCGGCGGCGGTGTCTGCGCGTCACCTTGATGAAGGGGCGCTCAGAATTTAAATGCCACAGCCAGGGTGATCCATCACCAGGAAGGAACAGGGCAACTTTGGCAGCCGCAGCAATCATTGGCTGCCGCCCTCACGTGGTCACCGCCTCACTGTACATTCATATCATTTTTCTTCTGGCCCCCATGGAGGAAGTGAGAAAGTTGGCACGGTCACCCAGGACTTCGAAGAGCCGGTCAATCGGTGATAGATGGACACGGCAAGGATGAATTCCTTCCTCGATTATCCGCCCATCCTCAACGGCGAGCCCACCACTTGCGCCTCCCGTGCCTATCACCGCCACCACCACCACCACCACCCCGACCATGGGATTACAACCACTTTTCAGTCGTGCGCTGTCAGCACCAACAGCTGCAACGGGGACGATCGCTTTCTGGTGGGCAGGGGAGTTCAGATAAGTCCCCATCCCCACCACCACCAGGCTGGTACCACCTACCAACATCACCCCAATTTGGGGATGTCCTTCTCGCACCCCAGTTGCGGGTCCGGCTATGGCGCGCAAAACTTCACTGCGGGAGGCTATGGCCATTATCCACTCAGTCAAGAGGCGGAAATCACCGGGGGCTACTCCCCATGCGCTCCTACTCTCTACTCGGGAAATCTCTCTTCCTCCATGGTCCAGCATCCCCAGAGTTATGGTGGGGGCACAACCAGTTCTACTCAGTACATTCATCCCTCTTTCGGAGAGGAGCAGCAGAATTTAACCCTCACTAATTTCAGCCACCCCTTGTCTCCTCTCCACTCTGCCCATCCAGAAACCTGCACGTCTCCTTCTTCGGAAGTTTCTCCACCAGCCCAGACTTTCGACTGGATGAAAGTGAAGAGAAACCCTCCTAAAACAGGTTAGTCCTCATTTTCTGGGTGGTTAAGGCACTCTTGACTTTGAATAGCTGCTGTTTTGCAGACTGGCCTGGGTGTCCTAGGTATCAGAAGGAAAGGGGTACTTGGGTCCAAAAGGCAACAGGTGGACATTACACTCTGCCATTGCGCCATGTTAAATTATTAAATGTGAGCAATCTGCTAAAGGAATGTGCCCCATATTGGTTTTGAATCAGAATCAACCTGGTTTGCCTGGCCTATCTAAATGGCTCAGGCAAGGTTTGCAGGATGATATGCAGAAGCCAAGCATGATGAAGTTATTTCCTACTGATTCAAATAGACCTTGGTTTGGAGTAAACATGCATAGAATTGGCCCAGAAAGCATCTTCCGTTACCCCTAGCCACTACTGGAGTCATGCCTTGATAAATGCCACCTTTCATTTAAGGCCTTTGAATCCATGCTTCTATGCAGCAAGATGTGCCTGTGTGACTTATGGCTACTGTTGCTTTTTTTTTCTTCAGGAAAAGCTGGAGAGTATGGTTATGTGGGTCAACCCAACACAGTTCGCACCAATTTCACCACCAAGCAGTTGACGGAACTGGAGAAAGAATTCCACTTCAACAAATATCTTACAAGAGCACGCAGAGTAGAAATAGCAGCCTCTTTGCAACTCAATGAAACCCAGGTCAAGATCTGGTTCCAGAACCGCAGGATGAAGCAGAAGAAGAGGGAGAAAGAGGGCTTGCTGCCCATCTCTCCAGCCACTCCAACCGGAAGTGAAGAGAAGGCAGAGGACTCTTCTGAAAAGTCCAGCTCATCCCCATGTACCCCCTCTCCTACTTCTTCTACCTCAGATACACTGACTACCTCAAATTGAGCTCCACAGTTATTCATTCTTCACTCCCTGGCCCCCTATGTTCAGCCCTAGAGTAGTTGATAATGTCCCAACCCTACTTTTATAAAGACTGAAGGGGGGAACCCTCCTCCATCCCATCCTTCTCTTGTCATGTTGGGTTCCAGATCAAATCTTTTCTTACTGCACCCTTCAAACAATTGACATCCCATTCTGAAACTTGTTGGAAGCAAAGCTCACTGGTTCCCCGCTCCCCGAACTTCTTCCAAATTAGTGGGCATAATCCAGGACTACTGAGTTAGGGGATAGAGAAATAATAGAAAGGGACTTTGTGGCATAATATCACTGAGATTTAACTAAAAGCTAATTTTGGCTGGGATAGGCCCCAATAGTTCAGGATCACAGTCTTATTTCGAGACTGAGGGTTTCCTTAATTCAGCATCAGGCTTTTTTCTCCTCAGTACAAGAATTTATTTAGGTGTCTCTCATCTCTAGACTACTTGTGAGAAAAATCAAAAAATGATTACCACAATGATAAATGTTGATAGACTAGAATGAAGTTGCCAAAGAACATTTATGTAGGTTCTCCTCCATGGCAGAGACAAAGAGGTTCGCAGTTCCAAAAAGAGATGCACTATTGAAAGCGTTTACATGACTTCTAAAAAGTTCATGCTTTAATTTAATGTACGTGGGTTTTTTTTCGTGTGTGTATGAGTTGTTGGTTGTAAATATTTTGTTCAAGAGATTTATCTTTTTACAGATTTTCTAGAAATGTTTAGATTGATTATAAATTTAAAACAGGGTGGTTGCGTTCTCAAAACTTGATTCGATTTTATAGCAAAAAGTTGTCATGATCAAAGATGTGTTCAACTCAATCAGATACCTCAAAAAAACAAAACAATCATAGACTAGTATTCTTCCTTCAAAATAGTTAGGTAAGAATGTTGAAATTGCACTAGATTTTTAAAAAAGGAACCTTGCTTATTAAGGTCTGCCCACTATTTTCTTTCCCAAAATCTCTATGGAATTATTCTTGACCCAAAACTTATGCAGAAAATGGAGAGACCAGGCCTGCTCCCGATTTCCCATTTATCCTTCCTTAGATTTTTCAGCTGAACTTCCGAATGTGGTAATTGGCCCAAACGAATGTATAGTTCATGTGATTTGTGTACGGAACTTTGCATGATGCACAAAGTTTTGATGTACTATGTTAACACTGAGTTTTATCAGTTGTCTTTTGTGATTGAGTGCTTCTAATATTTTCTGTACAATCATTCAAGGTTCTGAGATTCTGTTTGGGGGGGGAAGGAAGAGAATGGAATCCAGAGCAGGATTTTACGGGTCCTAGAAATCTCTGTAATAAACACAGTATACTCCTATAGCAGGCTCTTATTTGCTTTGGTTCTTTCTTAGGAAGAGAAGCCTAACCAATCAGTTCTCTCCCATGTTTGGTGCAAGCCAAATTCTTGCCATTTTAGGCTTCCAGGGCCCCAAGATTAAACCCAGCCCTATCAGTGGATACCCTAGAGAGAACTGGCTGGTCTTTTACTAGGAAAAAGGAGGGCAATGAACCAAATCTCAGTTTTTTTGGAAACACTCTGGAGGGAGCTTCCTGGGTCAAGTGCTAACCTTTTCACCCCAAACTGTATATTGACCTATGTGTAAACTAAGTTCTCTTCAAAAGCCAAAGCTGTCTTCAGCTGGTCTTGCCTGGCATCCCAAGCCACTAGTGAAGAGATTTATATTTCCTTGTCTCAGAGGACCCCAAGAAGCAAAGCTTTCCCCTCCTTTCTTTTAAATTACCAGAACAATCTTCCAGGCACAAACTTTACAGGACAAACTGGGAACAAGCAAAAAACAGCTGGCTGAAGAGCTGCTGCTCTTGCAGAGCAACTCTTCCTGGGGAGTGACATCTCAGGGGGGTCCTGTAACCTCTGCCAAATTCCCCCCCCCCCCGATCATTGGGGAAAAAACTATTTGGGGAAGATGTCAAGTGCTCTCTGGGGGAAAAAACAGGCCTTTTATTAAAAACCTGTAGAGCTGATTCACTGGAGGAACTTCCTTCCTTTCTTTGTGATTTCTGTCAGTGGTAGCGTTAAAAAGTGTGGGGTAATCATAAATGGAAAGAGTGCAAAACATCATTTTCATTTTACAGTAGCCGCTTTTGGTTTGAAAAAGTTCTGTTGCTAGAATTTAATTGGAAGAGCCTTGCAGCTTCTTAAAAAGGTTTTTAGGAGTCCTGCCCCAGAGATAAAGCAGGAGAGGTTGGAAGTCCGAAGATAAGATTTCGGCTGGGCCAAGCACCAATGGTTGTCTTTCTCCCACAATATCAGCATAAGCAAGCCTTGATATGCAGTCACTTCAGGCCTATTGCCAGGCCAGGGGAAAACCTGGGTTTGCTGAGCCCCTTTTCTCAAGGCCTTCTACCACTTTGGGCAACTTCAAAGCAGGCAAGAGACCAGAGCTCCTTTCACCTTTGGCTCTTCTATCTCTCCCCTCCCCCTCAGCTCCTCTTGGCCTCCTTGCTTGTCTTATACTTTGCCCTTTTGTTGATTAGGATAAGGCCTCAAAGCTAAACAAATGGCATTTGCCAAAAGCTTTCAAGTGGCATCTACATGCCAATGGAGAGGGTGAATGAAACCTTTCAAGGCTGAGGGTAGCAAAATTCAGGGATCATCTGATTCTTTCCAGCCTTTTCTGGAGGTAGCTAGAGGAGAGGAAGAGAAGATCAAGGGCTTGGTGTCAGCTGGTTTAAAACTGCTTTCAGCAGCTCCAGGGGTGTCCTGTGAGGGTGGGGAGGAGGGGTTGGTAAAAGGATGTTAATAGCCAGAATACTTATTGGAACAAATGCCACTTCATATAAAGTCTTCTTTGAAAACTAAAATAATTCATTTCCAGGTACACCTGAAGGCATTTTTTTCTGAGTAATCTCTGAGTATAATTTTCCAGAAAATAAGTAATAAATCTGAAATATATAACTTATAATGTAACTGACTGAAAGCCAATTAACCATAGAAGAAGAAAAAATATCTTCACCAAGAAATGGCACAGATATCTTCAAAGTTTGTTCTAGAGATTATTGATCAAAAAGTCCATCAATCAACTTGAATATCTGACATCTCTCTCTCTCTCTCTCTCTCTTAGACTAAGTAGGAAGTGTATTTTGCCTAAAACCAAACTTGTGTAATTTTTGTCAGTGGTCCTTTCAGTGTCTATTGCTGCTTACACAAATCCACACAACTGAATTCATGTAATATAGTTAATTGATGGATTAGTCTCAACCATTAATTAATCAATACTCATGAATTGATTTACACTTCTCTTCTTCTTCTCTTCTTGATGATAGAATTTGGGATAGATCCACATTCACCTTTCCATGGTATTCCAGTAAATAAATTAAAAGTAGTCCTTTAAAAAAAAAGTCTTTGCTCATCCAACCGGGATGAATTAGGTTTGGCTTTCTTTGGGTAATGTGGCTACTTAAAAGGAAAACCTGAAGCCTATTTTTAATTTTCATCCTAAAAATTGGGTTTTAGATGCTGCACAAAGATGTTTTTCTCTAGGCAATCAGATTGAAAGCAATCAATATTTACTCAGTCTGAAAAGGGTTGTTGAAAAAGCAGCAAACAACAAACTGCTTAGCTGATCACCCTGTTTAATCTCAGGTTCACCGAAAGTTCAAGCAGAAATGAATTCAGTGATGGGTCATTTTAGAATGAATCCCAGCAGTTTATCTCACTCACTGCTAAAGGCAACAATTATTTATACATAGAAAAGATACAGACGTGTGCCTCCACAGTTTTTTTTCTTCCTTCATTAATATAATAGTTTCACTGTACCTTTATTTTAATACCACCAAAAAAACCCTTCAACGAGCATCTTTCTTGCTCTTCTCTTTTGTCTTTTTCCACAGTATTCTTATTTTGGCTCAGTGAAAATACATGGCAGTTTTCAAAATGCGGGAAAGAGAAAGACGCACCACTTCTTTACATCAGAATCTTTTAAAAAGATAAACAATGTAATGCAAACTATTTTCCTGGGAATAAAAAGTCCTATTGATGTTAGTAGGATGTTGTCTTAAAGCAGTTTTATTTTTAATTTAACATTTCTACCAGGATCGGCAACCTTGTGAATATGAAATAGTTTGTTTTTCATGTTTTAGTGCTTAAAGTGCATTGGCTTGACTGGGTTCAGGACAATGTGTGTATGTGTATGCACGCACCAGCAAATTTGAGTTCTGAAGCTTAGAGGACGGGACTGTGGGATTCCACAAAAACCGAACATTTGAAGGTGCTGCACGTTGTGGCTAATTGCAACAACTCTTCAGAGGTCAGAAGTCAGCTAATCACTGCATAAATGCATTCTTAATGGGAATTTATTAGCCTCTTTCTAGTGGCAGATCACGTTTGAGGGGGACTAACTTTTATTATAGCATATTATTAGTTTCTAGAAATGATCAGATTTTAGCTTGGTGTTTTGCATTTTCTGACATTATTTGTTATCTTTATTCTAATGGTCTAGTAATACTTAAAGTCTCCAGAGAACAAACACCTATCTACAAGATAAACAGGTAAGAGACAGACAGATAAATATGTTTCTTTGCATGCTTATTTGAGAGGAGCATTCCCTGGTTTCTAAGTTTAAAAATCAGAGGCAGATCTAAGACATCTCAAACAGGTTGTTTTCAATTTATGTTACTAACCAAATATATTTGGGGTGTGTGTGACTTTGTTTACATAAATATTCATCTATAAAATAATAGATCCTTAAGAATAAAAATAAAATACAAGCAACAATAGCATAAGCAGAGAATCTGGATGTATTTTTAAAAGAACAGAATATATACATGACTAAACAGTGGTAAGCACGCCTGGGTATGTCCTACAATTAAATCAACAACAGCTCTGTAACTTTCCCCTTGTCTTCCTCCAGTCCGCCCAGCATTCCAGTGGTTTAATACTCCGCAGCTGTTTTCCTTAGTTCAAATCTCAATTTTTGAAGTCTAGGGCTGGTTTGCACCCGAATTTCTCCCAGGTCCTCTTTTCCCTGATCTCAAATGCAGGACTTCGGTGGAAAAGCTTTGGCTCCGCCGATGAAGGTTGGTTTGCCTACTGGAATCAGGGCTTCCAAGTTGCTTGCGAGGCCCATCTTTGGCTTTTTAATTCCGCCCAGCTGCTCCGTTTGCTCGGGAGCGGCCGAGGGAAAGCGAGGCGAGGCGAGGGAGTTGGGAGCAGAGCCGCTATCAGTTCTGTTGGTTATAGAGCTCTGCCTTTAGCTTCTCTTTGCCCAAATCTTTAACGCCCGGATTTAATTTAACCCAGTCTGACTACCTTGGGGCTTGTTTCCATGATGGAAAACACTGCCTGAACGACACGGACATTTTGGCAAGGCAATAACAATTAAAAAAAAAAGGTAGTAGAACCCATCGCGCTCCTTCCGCTGGAAAATATTGCAAGGGGCTCCCGTAGAAAAAAAGAAAATTGCATGGGATGTGTTCGTGCGTGTTAGAGAAAGCGGGGGGGAAAGCGGGATGAGAAAAATGGAGCGGGAGGAGACCCAAAATAGTATCTAAACGCTTGATTGGTGCGACGCCTCTAAAGAGTGCATGCCTAAAGTCTTTAACCCAGGCTGACCGCCCGACTATCCAACACTTTACTGTCACGGAACGAAATCGGTTTCTCACCTTTCTTCTTGCAACTAGCTAGCCTTTGGGGCTCAAGAGAATCAATTTCATATGGCTGGAAAGAAAAACAAGACAAGTCTATTATGTCAAGAGTTGGACTCGGAAATAATCCGGAAGACCAAATTCTGCTCCAAACTGGTGTGTTATCACAGCAATATTTATTAGATCCCAAACTATAACATTATAGCCGTAAAAATCTGGCTACTTTACAGAATTCTCCCCCTCTTCTTTATCCACGGGCGTATCTAATTTTAGGCAACGTTTCTAAGCTCTTTGCTTCCTTCTTGATTTCCAATCAAGCGAGTTTTTTCTTGCTCTCTTTATAATCCAGAACTGAGAATTTTCAAGAATACTAATTAGTCAAAATAAAATGGCGTGCTATTTTTTCTTTTTAAATGATATTGCTGCAGGAAAAAAATATGGGGATTGGTATATATAAAATCTTAGAAGCTTAAATAATGGATTCTTCTTGAGAATAAAACGGAAAAGGAAAGAAAATGGCTTAAAATATTGCTTTGGCTGTATCTGTTTTGTGGATGAGAAATAAACCAGTTGTATTGATTGTTAAATACCAACCCGAAAAAGAAGATGACAACAGAAAATACTGAGCTATTATTTTTTCCAAGTTGTCTATTGTAGATTTGTAAATTAAGTGTACTCGTTTATTTCTTAAATTAATAAAGAAATGTTTCAAAAATAACAGGCTAACATCTTCATTCTTCACCTAGCACTTGTATAGGATTAGCACGTTGTCTGACTGTTTAATCCAGTTGTACAAGCTTTCAACGCAAGTAAAATCCGTTTTTTTTTGTGGTTAGTAGACGGTAATCTGCTTAGCCCAAAAACAGGTACTTGTGTATAATCTGACATTCCAAGAGTCTTGAAGTTAATATCTTTGCTTTCCATGGGGCTAGTTATATTCTATTGAAATTGGAAATATCAACCTCCAGCATCCATGAATAGTGTGTTCTTTGTCTTTATTGATAAGACAAGAACAGCCCGACACCTATTGATATATTACTTTATAATTTTTGCAAAAGCAACATTGCTTTGATAAAGCCTTAGTTTAAAAAGAGGTACCAAGAAATATATTGAAGAACTTCCTCCCCAAATAGCTCTTTTCAAGTTAATCTTCCAAACTAATCTCATTATACAATCCCCAAACCAAGAGACTCTATGTTATGTTTGTGCTAGTACTTCAATTGGACGATCAATGCCTGATAGAAATCAATGCAAAATGCCCTTGAATTTAATAGCTGCGATTGGCAGGCAGACAGCCTCATTTCCTTGAATTCTCTTCCTACCTTTCCTTTCCTTCCTCCCTCCCTCTGCTCCTTCCACTCCCCCCTCTCTAATAGCTCGTATTCAAAAACTTTTAAATCATTGGTTTTGACAAAAACCTTATGAGCAAAACCTTCGTGCTATTCTCATTTATCAGGCACAAAAGGCTATCTAGATTAAGAGCAAGGAAAAACCATAATCCAGGTTTCCAATCCTAGATGCAGAGGTATGCCCTCTGGATAACCCCATCATTACTTCTGTAAAAAGTAAGAGACAAAGAATTGAAAAAGTGATTTCAGCATATTGCTCCCCTCCATTTCAATAGTTTGACAAGAGTCAATAGATCCCATTTGCAAGCCAGTCTCCAGAGAACCTTTTTTAAACCCCTTCTTCACCACATCTACTTTTTCTCAAAATCTCCAGGTTACATAGGTCTACATTGCAAATGTAGAGAAGGAGGAATAACATCATTCTCCTATTAATTAAAAAGAGATGGGATGAAACTATTTGGGTATGAAATTTCAGTGGCCAAATGGACTGTTATTAGTGATAGTGGTGATGGTAAAGACCCTCTGAATTCCCTATACACAGGGTACCTTACAACAAATACTAAAATTCAGAAGAAGTCACAGAATAAAAAAAATACACCAAAACAAATAATGTCTGAATGAATATGACAAACAGTTCATTCTCATGAGCCCTTCAGGGAGAGTTTGACCTTTACATTTCTGGAAGCCATCAGAGAAGAAGCCAGTAAAACTCTAGAGGAAAACTTTTCCATCATGTAATTACTATGAGATAAAAAAAGTAATGCTTCCTGGGCTCAGCACCCTTCACTTCATGGGCATGGGATACTGTGAGAGCAGCTTCTTCCAGGATTTCTTGGATGGATCGAATCCAGCTGCCGAAGGCAATCTTGAAAATTCCCAGGTGCAGAACCATATCAATATTTGGAATTGCACCCCCCCCCAATTCTTGATAGCTAATACAAACCCAGTAAAAGAGGGGTAATATGATGCTAGTGATAAAGCCATTCAGTAGGGAAACTGCTGCATTTGGGACCCTATGTAATTTCCAAATACTCTTCAAAATCAAGTCCATGGAGGATTTATTCCTGTAGTCTATTTGATCATAAAGGAGGGAGTCACTGTAGCCAAGGTACTCCTGCTCCAAAAAGGGCCACATCTATGCATCAGCTGGAGTGGGCAACCCCCCCCCCCCCCACTTGCTGGATATAATTTCCATCTGGCTTTCTGGTAGTAGCTGTGAGTCCAGAAGGACATTGCAGACCTATATGTCTGAGAGACAAGAATGGACTGAGATGTTCTTGGACTACAATTCCCCTTTCCTTGACAATGTTTTGAAACTGTAGGTTGAGGAACTCCAGAGGTTCCTCAGATTTTATCTTAAAATAAAACTCATTGAAAGATAAGCTAAAGAGAGATGTAGCAATAAGTGGGCACATAGGGAAGAAATAGACATTTTTATTATATTATTATTATTATGTAGTTTTATACAGTTTGTGTTTAAAAGTGCAGTGATATACTATTACTATGTTCCTGGTTTATTGTTAAAAAGGACAAGTGATTCCAGTCTGAAGTATAACTGTCTCTGCACTGTCCAGGATGAACTTGTAACTTCCCTTTTCAAAAGAATAGATTGAAGTACTTTTGCTGAATCTCAAGAAATGTGAAGTAACCAACTTTTTTTAATTTTTAAAAAAGATAATAGTTTCCCCTATGCTCCAGACACAATTTGTATAGCATGAACTAGTGCTATACTATTGTGCACTAGCATTGAATCTAATGTAGGAATGTAAGTTATATTGACTAAATTGTGGTTGTGAAATGCCTCATATATATTTCATGCATCCATTTCATTCCTTTTCTTCTTCCCTTCAAAATCCTGTTTATCCAAAATCTTGACAGCTTCTTAAAAAGCATCTTACTCAATCTGTCATACTTTTTTATCCTATTAATATATTTTTTGCTTAAAATAGAGTCACTTTTCTTGCTATCTTTCACCAATACTTTAGCCAATTGAACACCCTAGGGAGAAGCTCTTGGACATGCAATCAAGATCTTGTGATAGGATAGAAGCCCCTTCTGTGATTCCTTGGTGACAGATGCTGGTATTTGTAGAGAGTTCAGTAAACAGAGACTTGGACTGGACATTTTCATAACCCCAGATGTTTTTCATCATTTCCTATCAAACTACAACCAAACAAAGATGCATCTCTCTTCACACAGTTCATCTTCCTTCATTTTTAGTCTTCCTCCAGCTCTGGCAGGGCATGAATGAAGAAAAGCCAGGTGGAGCAATTCAGCAAAGCTATCTATAATACTTTTGGAACATGACCATTTCTCAGTCCGCTATCAGTAGATATTGATATTGCTATCTGCCAATACTGAAATGGTGCACAGAGAAGCTGATCATGAATTTGAACACAGTGATATTCAATTTATTTATTTATTTTTATCCCACCATTATTATTATTTTAAAAATAAATAACTCAAAGCAGCAAATATACCCAATACTTTTACCTCCTCCTATTTTCCTCACAACATGCCTTTCAGGTGGGTTGGGCTGAGAGAGTGAGAGTGACTGGCCCAAGGTCACTCATTGTCATATACTATATGACAGGAATTAATAGTTCATGTTAAAATATTGTTTCTTTTGTTAAGAAGACAAATTTGACAAATTTGAAACTTTACATATAGATATACTTCTGGGGTAAAAAAAATACCAGACATTAATTGAAACAATATTCTGGAGTATAACAAAAATCTAAATATTAATAATAGTCCTTAGATGGCATTTATAAATATGGCAGAAATAAGGGAGTAAAAATAATTCCTTCACAAAATATTTCCTAGCAGACAAATTCCTACCCATTGAATATGAGATGAAATAATGTCTCAAAATTATGCAACCACAGATTGTTTTGATTTTCTTTAGCTTCAGTGATATATACCTATAGCATGAGCATAAAATGCTGTGAATTCTCACATAAATTCACAATTACTATTGTTCTTTGTGGAAAAGTTTCATGTTTTATCTCCTTATCAAGAAACATTAGAATTTATTTCCAGTGGTTTGTTCATTTCTAATAAATTCTAATGCTCCTTGATAAGGAGATAAAACATGTGAGACTCTTCCAATAGGAAACACAGTGTATGTGTATGGCTTATTCTTGTGGAATGGTGGAAGGTGTTGTTACTATTGTCTTCAGGTTATGATGTTGTCTGATCTAAATAAGCTCACGGGAAGAATTTCCTAGTTACACTTTCTCTTGACTTTCAGTTGAAGCATAGAGATGTGAGATGATTGTATGATAAGGAACAGAGTATTTTCATGTACCTCCTGGACAATATGGTATCTGTAAAATATGCAGTTAGAAGTTTCTTGTCTTTTGAAGGAAAGAAAAAGAACTCCTTTCTTTTCCATGAAACTGAGAATACTTGAAAAAATGCAGAAAAATGCAAACCCATGTTGCCAATGATGGATGTAGGACTAGGTTAACAATGGCAATGGTTGCAGTGGTGGGTTGCTAACCGGTTTACTACCGGTTCTCTTGTACTTGTGCGCGCATGCAACACTTCTGCGCATGCACAGAAGCATCCGATTGGGTGGATGGAGCCTCCTGCCACTGCCACTACCAGTTCGGTTCCACCACAAAACCGCGATGCCCTTATCCACGCCGACATAAGCGCGGAGGCAAATCCGCGGTGTCTGAAGTGCTAAGAAAAAAAACAACCCTACCACCGCGGCAACAGCTTGGCGACAGAAGGGCGTTCTACATGCTTCGTTCTTTGCCTCCAAAGGTAGTCCAGCTGACAGCGGCAGCGGGCATGGGGCAAAGCAGGCTGCCCAGCAGCAGCAGCCCGCGGGAAGGGTCCAGCTCAGCCGCGGGGGGCAGCAGGAAACCCGAGCGGGGCCGGCGACACCAGAGGTGGAGGAGGACGCGGCAGCGGCAGCGGCAGCGGCTGAGGCTCTCCCGGGGCCGGCGAAGCGGGCTTGCCCGGCAGCGGCCGCCGCCCGTCCAAGGAGATGTTGTTGAGGAAGAAGAGGGTGGCCTGCCTCCGCTGGGCAAGCCCACTTTGCCGGCCCTGGGAGAGCCTCAGCCGCCGCTGCTGCTGCGTCCTCCTCCGCCACCGGCGTCAGCGGCCCCACTCAGCCCCCCCGCAGGCTTCCTGCTGCCCCCCGCGGCTGTGCTGGACCCTTCCCGCGGGCTGCTGCTGCTGGGCAGCCCGCTTTGCCCCGTGCCCGCTGCCGCTGTCAGCTGGAGGAGGAGGTCTACCTTTGGAAGCAAAGAACGAAGCATGTAGAACGCCCTTCTGTCGCCGCGCTGTTGTCACGGCGGTGATGACGTGCGGTGATGACGTCGCGGCTTTAGCAACGAGATTTAATCTTCGCTATTTTGCGTAGCGCGGTTTTGTCGTGCCACGACCAGTTCAGCCGAACCAGGCTGAACCAGGAGCAACTCACCTCTGAATGGTTGGGTATTATTGCTATTGTTAAGTATTTCAGAGCAACTGACTTTATGAGTATGGAAAAATGTCCAACACATAAATTCCAGGTTCATGAATTTCACCTCAAATTCCAAAACATCAAAAGCTGGCCTTTCATTAAACTTTATACTGCAAAACATTTAGAATCTGCATAAGCAGACATTAATTTTGCAGGGTTTCTTTATAAGAGCAGGAAATTTTTAAAATAAAATTATAGGAGAAAAGAAAACATATTCCTTTTCACATACATGTTGAATGCATGTATACAATAGGGGTTTGGGTTTTTTTGGTATCTGAACTAGAAAATAATCCTCTTAGACCTAAGTAAATTTAATCAACATTTTTTTAAAAAAATTGGTCCACAGAACTTCTGTCCACAGTGTCACTGCACATTCCTCCTCTACACTCCCTCTCCCCCTCCCCCCCCTCCTCCTCGTCCTCCTCGTCCTCCTCCTCCTCCTCCTCCTCGTCCTCCTCGTCGTCCTCGTCCTCCTCCTCCAGACTTCTGCCAAATGTGACCAATAACAGATTCACACGCACTTCAAAAGCCTGGAATGACAACTTTCCCTTCCCATACTAAAGTAACAAGAATTTAGTAAGTGTTGTCTACTTTGGGAAGTGTCACTATGTAACTAGCTATAATTTTATGTGACTAGAAAGTCTTTTTGTGTAAATGTATGAGTAACCTTAGGGAAAGCCAGCTAATGTACTGTTAATACAGCTGGACATGAGAGTGCCATTTTATATCATTGCCATTCCAAGGCACAACATCTTGATTTGTCTCCAAGGAGACTATAATTTTGCATCTTTGGGGATTTCAGTATAAAAAAGAAACATTTTCTCGGTATATTAACAGATTACTGGGCTTGATCTCCAGGGCACAAACCCTGGATATATATTTTACTGGAGGAGGTCATGATCTGGACATAGTGATCCTGATAGTGGAATGAGAGTTGACAGGCTCCTACAAAGAAATTAGAAAGATGAACTCCAGAACAAGTGTCATGAAACTAAGGGAGTCCATCTCTTTATTGCTGCTGCTGCTGCTTATTTAATTAATGGATCCCTGAACATATATAACATACAATAGCAAAAATAATGTTTAAACTTGATTTTCAGATGTGCTTCTCAATACGTGGGATTGATCTTAAAATAACCTTTCAAAATGTAAAGAACTTTCTAAGAATGGATAGTATCCTGGCTGACATGCTATTCAGTTAACTTGAAGCTTCTTGAAGACCTGCTACTTTATTCAATGGTTGATGAACCCAGTTTTTTATTCATTTGCCCAAAGAATACTTTTATTATGGCAGCAATAAAAAATAAAACTAATATATAAAATATATGCATGGGCCATTCAATTGTTTTAGCTTTGTAATTGCAAATCACATCTAGACTGTCAATACAAATTCCATTGTAAACTGTACTATTATATAGGAAGAAATGCCATATGTATCTATAATTGATTGACTGATGGATGTACAGAATGATAAATAGAATCATAGACAGAAATATATAAAATTAATTTGGCATTATAGCATGTACATGCAATATATTTTTTCATTCATTTTAGCTATTACTGAGAAATTTCAATATATGTGCATTAGAAAAGAATTAGATCTGAAATAGTTTTGTATGAGATGGACTTTATATATGATTACTACAAAAAGAAATCATAAACTTGTTTTATAATAGAAGCCATTACTTTGATATAATATGTATTCTTAAAATTAAATTTAGAGATTTTTTAGAAATAAAAATGGCTTACAGACACTATATCACTTTTTGAAGTTTTTTAAAATTGTTGTTATATTTATGCAGATATATTTTATACCCAACATCTTGAAATCTTATTTTTAATTGTGGCATAAGCATGCAGTGTTAGAAAACAAAATAGTATTGCTTTTAAAAATCTAACCATACACTGTACCTTGTGAAGAGCTCATTGCTAACAACAATGCTTTTTTTAGCTAGATCTGGCAAGATTTGAGACTAACATCTTATTCATGTTTAATGCAAGAAAAGAAAACGACTATTGACTTAGTGGAGCTCCCTGATAAATGTGTATAATTCACATATTGGGGCAACTACTCAAAACTGGTGAAGATTAATTTATTTGTAGAGAAGGTAGCCATATTTTCTAAGCATTAATAGAGTATAAGAAATGCCTGCTGAAATTAATCTGTGATTTAATTTCTTCCTGTCACCCCTCTCACAATTCCTTCCATTCACTTACTCTGATTTCTTTTACAAAACTATATATTACTATTAGAATTTTTACAGTGATCTTTTCCTATAAGGAAAAGAAATACAAAGGCATGTAAAAGTGGACTGAAAGGATAAGTCACTCCCTGAGGAATCCAAGTCTGTTATCCACCCATTAGTGTTGACATCTGAGGCAAAGATCTGTATAAAGAAGTCTATGTATAAGTGCTTCTGTCTAATGGTTAAGGCACCAGGCTAGAAACCCGGAATCTGTGAGTTCTAGTCCCTCCTTAGGTATTAAAGCTGGCTGAGTGACTTTAGGCCAGTCACTCTCACCAAATAGGATTGTTGTTGTAGGGAAAATAGGAGGATGAAGGAGTATTAGGTATGTTTATTGCCTCAAGTTACTTATTAAATAATAAATGATAAAAATAAATAAATAAATAATAAAAATCAATCAATTAAACAAACAAATAAAAAGACACATTAGTGTAAAATCATGAGTCCAAGAGTCTGTATCCATCCAACTAAATAGAGCAGAATGAGCATGCTGCAGATCTCCTCAGCTAAAGACTGTTGGCTAGTAGGGATGAAAATACAGACTTTTTCCACATTGGCCCTTGCTCTATGTAGCATCCAGCCTTCAGAGATTAGAATGTCACTAACCTTGTTAGTCTTTTGTAAGGCCCTAATAACTTGGCTGTGCTCCAGTGCTTAGGGTGCTGGGTGTGTTAAGGCCTGGTTTCCTGGTTGAATTGCTAACTGGCCAAGTATCTTTGCTGCTATGTATATTTATCCTGGATGTTTTTATTGTTTTAATATGTTTTTAGTATTTGTAACCACACAAACACAAACACAAACACAAACACAAACACAAACACACACACACACACACACACACACACACACACACACACAATGTATTCCTTTTTTGAATTGTAAGGCTCCTGAAGTCATTTACTGATTTACTGAAATGGATTGAATGAATGAATGAATGAATGAATGAATGAATGAATGAATAATTGAATGAATGAGTAAATAATAAATAATCAGGTATAGTTCAGCACTCCTTTATGCATTGTCCTTATATGAAAACATAATGCGTCAAGGACTAGCATTCTATATGCAGCTGTACCTGTGCTGCACTCCACTCATGAGTGAAGCTAATGTGGTGGCATGAAACTTTTGGCCAATGACAGAACTATTCAAGTTTTCTTAGGTCATCTTTTGAAATGGAAAGCATGATGAGGATTGAATGGAAGTTGATGTCAGTCCTCTGAAGGACAGGAAACCCAGAGGCAAGGTTATGTCAGTATAAACAATAAGCTGGCGAATTAACATAACGGAGAGAAAAATGAATAGCTCAAAGGGAGGCCCATTATTAATCAAGGGGCAGAGATGCTATACATTTTGGGGAAGGAGAGAAAACTTTAGCAAACAGGTTGAGGTACAGTGTTATGACTTTATCAGATGAAACCTTTTAGAGGAAAATTGCAGGAGGGGTGGCAGGCTGAAAGAGGAGCCTATGGAGCCATAGAATAATATTTCCTTTTAAAACGTCAGAAATAGTAAAAACCTCAAAAGCAGGCTTATTTCCTCAAGGCAATGAGAACAACACTATTGCTAAATAATGAGAAGTGCAAAGCTTCAGAAAATAAGACTTTTGAGGATAAAGATTAATCAAAAGGTAGGAATTCCTGCTGACTAGAACTTGCTTCCTACAAAGTAATTAATGCCAGCTGAGTTTGGGTGGAGTCTTCTGCAGCCTCTGTGTGAAAGCCAGTTAAAAAATGGAGAGAACGGTAGTTATAGTCTTGGTTGTATTTTGTTTTCAGTTTCCGACTGAACATCCTTGTCCAGATTTTCAGACATTGGGCTAGGCTCTGAGCCTGTTTTTTTTTAAATTATGCAATATTGCTGTTGCTATTTCTGAACCTTGAAATGGACCTATACCCATGATGGTGAACCTTTGGCATGTGTGCCACAGGTGGCATATACAGCCATATTTGCTGGCACTCCAGCAGTCAGCTCCAATGCACATGTACGTGCTCGCCAGCTGATTTTTGACCTTCCGGAGTGCCATTTTTGCTTCAGGCTTTTCAGAAAAGCCTCCAGAGGCTGGGGAGGACAAAAAATGGCCTCAACGGCCCAACCAGAAGTTTGGAAATGACCTGTTTCCGGCTTCCATAGCACTCCAGAGGGTTTTTACCCTCCCGAGGGTTCAGGAAAGCCTCTGGAGCCTGGGGAGGGGTTGTGCATTCATGGGGCACGCGCAGGTGGGCGTGGAGGATTGAATTGGTGTGGGCACACATACGGGCGTGATAGCACAATTTTGGCACACCGTAAGAAAAAGGTTCACCATCACTGACCCGTACGCCAACACAGACATGATTAAAAGAAACTCAAAAAATATCAAGCTGTTAATAATATAGGACCAATTTTAGGGTCCAGTTGTAAACATGATACCGGTACTTGCTCAAGAATCTTCAGTAGTCTAAATAAGATCTTTCTAATGTGTTATGGTTGAAAAGATTGTTATTGAAAATTGTCATTGAAAAGGTTTAAAAGGCAGTTATCAAATGGAATAGGATTATATATTGAACAAGCAGGTTAGTGGACACTGTAAGTGCTATTTTCTTATTTCTCTCAAAAAGTGGAGATACCATGAACACAAAGGTAGAATTTTTATTACTATGGGTGTGGCTTAGTAGGCTTGGCTTGGTAGCCGTGGCTTGTTGGGCATGGCAGGGGAAGGATACTGTAAAATCTCCATTTCTACCCCACTCCAGGGGAAGGTTACTGCAAAATCCCCATTTCCTTCTGATCAGCTGGGACTCAGGAGGCAGAGAATAGATGGGGGCAGGGCCAGTCAGAGGTGGTATTTATCGGTTCTCCGAACTACCCAAAATTTCCATTACTGGTTCTCCAGAACTGGTCAGAACCTGCTGAATACCACCTCTGCATATACATTTTGCAAGGTTTCTTGGTCGATCTTATGTGTGCATATATACACAGGAAACTGCATTGGAAAGGCTGAATTAAGCAATGGAACCAAAACAAAAAAGAAAAGACATTAGGAAACAACTGATAGAAGAAATATAAAATAGAAAAGAAAGATTGGAACAATTTGTTTCAATTTTTGTTATTTTTTCCAACATTTTGTTGAATGTTTCCAACATTTCTTTGAAGTAGCACAGAGCTTTTTCTCTGGCTTTCTCTTCACTTCATTATCATAAAACTCTCTTAGTTAAAAGACAATGGCTAGCCAAGAAGAAACTTTTACTGGAGTTTTCCTAATTCCAGGCTTGCATTTGAAATCAATGTTTTTGTCTTATTTTTAAAAAAGAAGTTGGATTATAGAATTATACTTTACTGACAGGGATAAAATAGACAGGTAAGAAAGTTATAATTAATTAATCTAGGACCTTGCAGGACTTACCTTTCTGTCTTTTAGACCTGGATCAGATACTATGGAGATCCCATGCCCTTTGGACTACAAATATCATAAGCCTTGCTCTTGGGTTGTATTGATGGGGACTATAAAAACCTACATATCAATAATTCCAGGAGTTGCTAGTTTATATATTCCTGACGTAAATCTGGCAGACACATCACATGATGCTGGCATCACATGATGCTCCTATGGTCATTGCAATCTTTTGTTTCAGAAACCCTAATGGGGATGAGAGGACAAGGGCTGAATTTGCACATTGATTTAAAATTATTATTTATTACTATTACATTATTAAATATTACAAAACTATATACATTACTGTATACTCTAATTAAATTATATTAAATTCTTTAAACAATTTAAAGTTTTGCCTTGGTCCTACCCATTTTTGTCTATTTACATGTATAGATATACATATATGCATATTTGCTGGGCAAAAATACCTTTTCAAAACACATGAATTTGTTGACAAAAATTGGATAAAAGATTTCTTTATATTTCTCTGAATTTCTCTAGAATACTGTATATTCTCCAGCAAGTTCCCAAGAGTGGTACCCTCATGCAATGGTGAGTGTAGCACTACCACTGAAAAAGTAAGTTTTTGATGTACACAAAAAATGGGCACAATTTCAACTGCACTATAATAACCGGCATTTTGAGATATTTTTTTAACTGTACCCTGTGGACACTATACCCTGTGCCAGCTTCTATGGAATTCAGTAAGCTGAACTTCAAAATGGAACCTACATGCTCTTACATACAATAAATAAATGTCAAATTAACACTGCTAACAAAAATGACAAGAAACATATCAATAAAGCATGCATAAATTTATAATTAAGAAATAGAGTTTGAAGAAGTCACAGTTCTAAAGAGAATTTATCACAATGAAAACATTCAGTGAAAGTAGTGAGATAATAATGTCTTCTCTTTCTATAATTCTTTCCACCACATATGTTTGTCAGAATAATAATTAACTTTCCACTTTAAAAAGATGGATTTCTCTCATTGTTCCCTCTTAAAATCATCTTTGCCATTTATAATGTACCTAGAAACTGTAATGGATCTCCCTCCCCCCACTCTTCTTTCTGGCATACTGCAAGTTCTATAAGCTGTTTTGTTAGTGATACTGGCACTTATATTATCATGCATTTTCTCTAACATGAGGTATACTGAACTTTATATAAACAGACTTCAGCATAGGATTTCAGGGGTTCTATGAAATGTTCGTCTAAATTGCATCTCCATGTTATGATAATGGCTATAGTCATCGCTGGGAAGCATCAACATTTTAAGTGAGATAAAGGTGATTTAAAGTGCATTTGTGACTCTGGCAATGAGTTGACAGCCATCTTTAACCAGCTTGACCTGGGAATGACCCTGAGCTCAGCTGGTGGGAAGATAGTTCGGTCTATTATGGGATAAAGTATCATATGTCTGACAGGAGGCAGAGACACATTATTCAATCACAGCTGAGAAAGACTACAAGGCAGAATCTCATTTCATTTTGACTAGCAAATGGCACAGTTTTATTTATTTATTTTGCTTTAGTTCATTTAACAATAAGTATTCTTCCTCCCAAATGCGGAAGATATTCTCAATTGTTAAGTGTTTATTTTAAACCTTAGACCAAACCAAAGGATCTCAGTCCCAATTGTATATAAGCAGGATAATGCACAATGATAAATTAACATGGACATACATCTGTCATTTGGCTTCTCCCTTCCCATGTGGCTTTGACTAGTTATCAGGGTCTATTAATGCAGTGAGTCTCTGCAGTTTGTCCCAAATATATATTTATATGTCCTGTACAACAATTTTTGAAGGTGACATAAAAATTACATTTTGAAGCCAACAGTATTAGCAAGGGCATGATTTGGCTAGATGCCTGTCTTTAACTACTGCATCCATATGTGAATTCCCTGAAAATGAGTGTGGAAAAAAAGTCCTTTTCTCTGTTATTTCAGTGATTTGTTTCTTATCAACCTATAACATTTTGTCCTGCAGCCTAATATTCTCCATGTTGATTGTCCAAAGAGATCTACCAAATTTCTTGTCAATCCACATAGAAGACTTCACTTTAATCCTACGCAGGTTTACTCAGATAATATATTGAATTAAATGGGGCTAAATTTATAGTTAAGTAATAGAATTGCAGCAACACATCATTTCTTTTTTTAAAAAAACCTAAAAATACCCTTCTGAATTACCAAACAAGCATAACAAGCATAGAATGTCACACTGAGACACTACTCTATCTTTTGACTTACGCAACTTCATGTATTTCCAGACCACTATTTAAATTTTTGATTTGTTCGTTTTAGCAAAAATAATAATAATAATTTATTTATTTATTAAATTTAAACTGTTGCCTTAATCTGGATGGCCCAGAGCTCAGGCCAATGTTCCTTTTCTCTTTTTGTATTGAGGATTACCTCTGGCTTTTCTTTTAATGGGATCTTATTACTATATAAGAGATAATTGTATAATTGTGAATATTCACGTGTACAACATGTAAAAACAGAGAAATTTCTCTTCCACTCCAAGAGAGATACTGATGGAAATCATGTAAAACTCTTTACATGGGAACCTCACTTAACTTCCAAATCTCTTTGCTCTGGTAGTTTATGGAAGATGGACTACATATCGTTGGAAAAGATTAAGTACATACCTGCAAAGTATGTCTTGATTTGATGATAATTCTCCCACCCTATAAAGCAGCATGATTATAATGGTTGACGTATACATTCTTTTGTGTAATTCATATTCTTTTAATCTAGCATGAATACAATAGGCTTTTAAAAATGTATATATACTGCATATTTAAAAACTGCAACATCCTTCATCATGCATGCCAAGCATGTACATAATTAATACAAGATCGAATCTGGGTCAGTCACTGGCCCAATTTCGATGTCACATTATTAGCCTGGAACACGTATATTTGCCTTCATTCATAATTAATACAATTAAAAATCAGGATTGGTTCACCTTCTTTTTTCCCCAGAACCTTATATGAGAAGATCTCTTTATACTGTATGTAAGGCTAATTTTGATTTGGTCCAGTTGTTTCTAAAGAGAAAAAGACATGAAGTATATCAAAATGACTTTATTAAATAGGTTCATACTGTGAAATGAATGTGAGCCATTAGAACAGCTTTGAGAGGATAACAATTGTATCAAATGCAGAAGTGTGGGTAGCATTAAAATCTTGCCATGGTTTGCTGCAGAAATGTATCCACTCTCCTTGAATAGTGAAGCTAATTTTTAACTTATAGATAGTGCCAAAAACAATAGCTCAATATAAAGAAGTCAACATTTTCTTCAAGTTAAATGGGGGGGGGGAATCTGCAAAGAGCTCCCTGTATCCTGCAAATCTAGCTAGTATAAAAGTGATTAGTTTTTAAAATTGCCTTTTAAAATAATAACAGAAAAAGAAAAAAGATATAAAACATCAAAACACGTATGTAATAAAAATGCAAAACAACTGCTTAAAAATAAGTTTAAGAGTACAAAAGAAAAAACAAAGTATGATATGTTGCTATAGTAAACAGTTATAATTGTATATATAATTAGTTAAGGCAAACAGTTTGCAAGTGTGTGTGTATGTGTACACACACACACACGTTCATTTCTAATACAATTATATAACTATTATGCTTTCTAAAAATTCTGCTACCAGTATATGTTGTTTAAATGACATTCATAGTGCATATTATAATTCTTTATTCCATTCAGCTCTTAACCTTTGCATATCAAATTGATAATAAGTTTTTTATTAAAGATGTTAACTAGTGGCTTTAGTATTTTGAGTATCTCAGAAGCTGAAAATGCTGCTAGTCCAACAATGTTATTAATAAATATTGTAGCTGTAAATATTGCCACTGAGTTACATCTATAGGTGACATTTGTTAAAAATTCATTCCATCATCTATCAATTAGTCCAAAGTCAAATCCTCATTTTAATTTAATTTTTCCATATTACTATTCCCCCCCCCAAAAAAATTTAATGTTGGATTTCACCATGAAGTCAATTTAGTGTGGGTAAAAGGATTAAATCTGGTTTTTTTAGACATTTCATTTTATAGGTTTCTAACATATAATTGTTTCCAAAAACATTAGAGTGGTTATATCCTAATACTATCCATCCAATCAAAGGTACTATATATGCATATTCCAAGTTACCCAAATTGGAAAATTACAATGATTGATGGCTTCCACTGTTTAATACTTGACAACAGTTATTCTTGATGATATAGCTCAAGATTTGGAAAATCAATTTTGAAAACCGAATTCTTCCTCATTGATTGGTACTTGCAAATATTTTGAAAAATATTTTCAGAAACTAAATTCTTTTTTAATAAATTTTATGGGGTTCTTTGATTTCAAGAATATCTTTATAAAAATCTTTAAAGTGATGATGATAGAATTATGTTTTGCTACTTAGTTTTTTCTGCTTCTTGCATCTATGCCTTGAAAATTTTAAAGAAATTATTTGTGAAACTTATCTAAAGGACTGATTTTAAAATTATCATCTATTGAAAACTGTTTATTGCTATATAAACACACAATCTAGCACTAAATGTAGTCCTGAAAAGCCTTAACTATTTCCCACAGAGAATATTATAAATTGTTATTAAATTGTACATGAATATGTCTGTCCATCCATATGTCTATCCATCCTTAGAAGTTTATTTTTTAGAAGTTTATTTATTTATATGCTGCCCTTTTCCCTGGGGGGACTCAGGGCGGCTTACAACTCGAAGGGGGGGGGGAAACAAACATTTAACACGTAGGACAGTATGTCATTAAAAAACACAGCATTCATACCATTCGGGTGGGTTACAGTCTTTAGCCCCAGGCCTGACGGGATAGCCAGATTTTGAGGGCTGTGCGGAAGGTCTGGAGGGTGGTGAGGGTACGAATCTCCACGGGGAGATCGTTCCATAGGGTCGGAGTTGCCACCGAGAAGGCTCTCCTCCGCGTGGTTGCCAGTCGACATTGACCGGCAGATGGGACTCGGAGGAGGCCTAATCTATGGGATCTAATAGGTCGAGTGGAGGTGATTGGCAGTAGGCGGTCTCTCAAGTACCCAGATCCACTACCATGAAGGGCTTTATGGGTGACAAGTAGCACCTTGAAGCGTACCCGGAGATCGACAGGTAGCCAGTGCAGCTTGCGGAGGATAGGTGTTATGTGGTTGAAGCGAGGTGCACCCACAATCGCTCGCGCGGCCGCATTCTGGACTAGCTGAAGTCGCTGAATACTCTTCAAGGGCAGCCCCATGTAGAGCACATTGCAGTACTCCAGCCTAGAGGTCACAAGGGCACGAGTGACTGTTGTGAGAGCCTCCCGGTTCAGGTAGGGGCGCAATTGGTGCACCAGGCGAACCTGGGCAAATGCCCCCCTGGTCACAGCTGACAAATGGTGTTCAAAAGTCAGCTGTGGGTCCAGGAGGACTCCCAAGTTGTGGACCCTGTCTGAGGGGCGTAGTGTTTGACCCCCCCAGCCTGAGAGATGGAATACTTGCCGAATTAGTGGGAGGGAAACACAACAGCCACTTGGTCTTATCTGGGTTGAGCATGAGTTTGTTAGCCCTCATCCAGTCCCTAACAGCTTCAAGGCCCTGGTTCATCACGTCCACCGCTTCATTGAGTTGGCACGGGGCGGACAGATACAACTGAGTATCATCCGCATACTGGTGGTATTTTATCCCGTGCCGCCGAATGATCTCACCCAGCGGTTTCATGTAGATGTTGAAAAGTAGGGGGGACAAGACCAAACCCTGCGGCACCCCATATGTTAGGGGCCTAGGGGTCGATCTCTGCCCTCCAACTAACACCGACTGTCCATCTACCCCACCCACCCACACACCCACCCAACCCAGAAAGAGAAAATTATTAAATATATAAGGAATATTCATATATAATGGATTTACTTTTCATTTCCAGGGTACTGAAATAAAATTCAATTTATTTTTGTTCTAGACTCATTTGCTACTTTTGAGAATGCATTGTGGCATACCATTTGAGGCCAAATGTGGTTCCCTGCGAATAAAACATAGCATATTCATTCGTATGGAACATGCTTTGCATTGAACTCTAGGTACAAGGCCATGCTCACTTTTTAGTAAAATAGAAATTGCTTCAGATTTCAATGATTTGTTTTTAACAAGCTGCTTAGGAAGGTCTAGGCATTCTAGCAATGTTTCTTTTGCTTCTATTGATGCCTGCACTCTACAATTTCCTTTATAACCTATGTACCATTGCATAATTAAATTCAATGATTCATTACATTTAATTAATTACATTTAATTAATAAATTAATTAATCTTAATTTATATTAAGAAATTCAGAATAAAGTGGAATCCATTCATCAGTTCCAGCGATGTTCTCCTAAAATTTTAGCTGATGAAAGGAAGAATATTTTAGAATAATAAGATGAAGTCCTCCTTCAACATACAATTTTGTCCTATTTCCATAAAAATACACTGACACTGACCTCATGAATGCTATGGATCTTAGTTAACAGAATGAGACTTGCTTCTGAGAATACCTGGTGATTCAGGAAGTTCTTCTTGTTATTATTCTAGTGAGAGGGCTGATGTATTTGGCAAGGTTCTAGATAATTCTGCAGAAGTGGAAAAAGTAACTGGGTTATGGTTGATGATGATAGCAATAGCACATAGACTTATATACTACTTTACATGATATACGTAAAGTGTAAAGAATCTCCCAACTTTAAGGATTCTTGGAGATGAGTATCAATAGTCCTTTTAACACATGTTATGTAAAAAAAATACCCTAGGGGTGTATTAAACCTTTTGAAGGGCCTATTTGCTCATTTTATGAAACATTTCTTCAAATGGCTTGACATAGCTTTAGTAACAGTTCCATATCACATCTCTGATACAATCCTATTGCCACTTACCCAGAATTACGCTCTACTGGATTCAGTGGGACTTTTTTCAAATAAATAAGAATTACATGATAAATTAGACTCAAATTAAACTACCTTAAACATTAGTTTTGATTTCAAAACTAATTTTAGTATGATTATCTTACTGATTGATCATAATTCTACAAGAATTGGCTTGTTATGTCAAAGTGGCGTAATCTTGAAATAAATGTATCATAGTCTGTTTTTAATTATATTTGACAAAGTCTTAGAGATTAGATTTAAATCATGGCATTTTGAATTTTTCTGTATTAAAAATTCTTAAGAACTTATTTTTAACACTGTGTTTGATCCAAGCATTTCTTGAATTTTATGTTAAAAGTAACAAGAAATATATAAGAACATCTCACAAAACTAGTACTTACAACAGGCAGGCATAGAGCATCTTTCTAAGCAAAGATCCCATTTTAATGAGTGTTTAAAATGGATTTTTAGTGCCTTTATCGTAATAATATGGGCACACATTTTAACAGGCAAATAATGATAATCCCTATTGAGAGTAATATGCCCATTGTTGTCATAATGGATCTCCTTTCACACATTTAACAGCTTGAAGGTACACATTTTAGGCACCATAATTTACCATAATTAATCTTTATTACACCATTACTGCCATGTACTCATAAAACGCAAAGCCCATGCAGGAATTTATCACTTATATTAATGAACATGCCAGAGTCCTGCTAAAATTGCAGTGGAACTTGGTTTTAGAGACACCACACAAAAACAAGGAGCAAGAGAAGTCAGCTGCAGGACTTGTCTACTGCTTTGTTATAGTAAAATGCACCCATGTAATAAAGGCTACGGGGAAAAACTGTTGCCTTCTGCTTTAAAATTAATTAGCTTCCTAAGAAGACCATATTAATCTGCCAATCAAACTTTGATCTAGGAAATTCAAAAATTCATTACAGTTGCAGCCAAGTATCTTTTTATTAATAAACATCACATTTATTAGGTCAACCAACTTCTTCATTATGTCTCAGGAATAATCAATCTAACATACAGAAAAAAATAATAATCCAAAAGGATTTCTTTCTAGTTGTATTATAAAGATCATATGCAGAGGTCAACTAAGAAGGATATGGACAAATGTATCATTTTGTCTACATCAGGTACTTTGTCAACAATATATTCTGTAGATATTCTAAGAGAATAAAAGGAATATAACAGTGGTGGGTTTATAATTTTTTTTACTACTGGTTCACTTGTGCATGCGTGTGTGCTGCTTATGCCTCCCACCTCCGCCACTACCGGTTAGCCCGATATGGGCTGAACCGGCAGAAACCCATTTCTGGAATATAAGCATTCTATCGGTATTTCAAGAAAAGAAAGGAAAAGAAAAAAGGAAAGGGGGGGGGAGGAACAAAAATGAAAAAAAATGAAGAGGAAAAAAAGAAAGAAAGGTAAAACTGTTTTTGTTATTTGGGCTTGTTGGATAACAACCTTAAGAACAGATAGAAAATAAATGTGAGCATATGGAGAGTTTGGAATTTTTTTACCACATACAATAGTTTTAGAACCTGGGTTGAACATATTCCCCCAAATGGTGAGCAATTTTTGGAATGATAACCTGTTAAATAACCTGTCTGCCTGCAAGTATGGATCTGATCCCTGATTAAAAATGTTGATTTTAAATAACTGGAATTACACACTGACAGAAATTGTCTCTAGTTTAGAGTGGTTGCCACCATCCATATGGTATAGGTAAGATCACCTGGTTTTATAACGATGCCTTAAGCAATACGGACCTCAGGGAAATACTCATAGAATGGGGATGTTGGTACAGCAAACAAGACACATTTTCATGTGGCACCCAATTCTTTTGCATGACCCACAGCATTCCTTCTGATTGTGCCATCCAATTTCATCAGTACAGTTGCTGAAGTGGGCAATATGCTTTCCTCATTTATTTATATTTTATTTAATCAATTTGTCAGCTACCTCAATTACCAAAACAGTTCTAGGTGGCATGCAGGAAAAGAAGGCTTAAAAACAGAAATGCAGAAATAGACCACATTGGGAAACAATAACACCATATAAAGAAGTCAGCAAATGGGGTTGCAAATGACTCTTGCGTGGGGGGATGCTGGAAAACCAGATTTTTAAAATGGCTTTTCTGAATGTCACCAGAAATAATTTAAGTGGGAATTGAGAAGCCTCCAATAGACTGAACAGGGTGAAAAATAGCAGCAGCAGCAGCAACAACAACAAAAAAACCTCCTCCCCCACTACTTCCATTACCCTGGAAAAACCCTAAAACATCCAGGCTCCAGGCAAGGGTGTGAAGTATCATCACCTCCCCAGTTGCTGCCTCAGCTCCTCCAATAATAGAGAATGGCCTCCAGTCATCAAAAGGTTACCCAGCCCTCTTCTAGATTCCTATTTTGTGCAAGTGTGTATTTCAGAAACAAAGATATGTTCTCTTTTAATTAAAGTCTGACATTTATTATTCTCTCCCTCCCTCCCACACATCCACCCATGCTACTTTTCTTCTAAAATGCTGAGATGTCTACCTGCTTATCTTTTTTTTTCAGTTCCAAATTTTTCATTAGTTTATCAAAATGCAACATGGGAAAATGGGAAAGTCTAGTACAAAAGTGGGGGGGGGGAAGCATTGACTTCCGATTCTTTTAGTAGAGTAAGATAATAACATACAGCTTCAATTTTTTTACTTTTACATAACAATATGTAATAACCAGCCATTTCTATAACAAACCTATCTAATTAGCTAAATCCTAACCTCTCAAACACTGTGAAATAAGTTAGACAGGAAAATCAAGACTGGTTCAAAGTGAGTAAGTAATGTTTTATTGGTATTGATCAACATGATCCAGGGTCTCTGTCTTCCACATGCTTTTTTGGGGGGGGGTGTAAGCATGTTTAGCAACATAGTAAAGAGACATGAATTATCAATAATTCACAATTTCATTATGGTCCCAATTTTGCTTGCTTGCATCTACTTTTTTTGGGTGATCTAAACTCAACAGAAGGAAAAGAGCAATGTATTTAATATTTTTTATTACTTCAATAGATATTACTAGTAAACATCTATGAGTGATCTATCAAAATGTTTTTGATTATTTATTTCAAATTAAACAAACAAACAAATTAAATATTAAATGTTATAAGATTTTTTAAAACTTGGTCCATATATTTTAGCTGCAATGGCCCAAACTGGATCACAATTTGAATCAGATCCACTAAACAAGCATATATGTTTAAGTGTGTCTATATGTATTTGATTAAAGCATTCTTGATACCTTAATTAGCTCACTCACTGATCATACGTTATTTTATTTTAATTCAGTTAAATAAATAAAATGTTACTTTTAAAAATTTATTCAGTAATGGAAAACTAACAGTTTATATTGGAAAGAATATATGTGTTTAACATTGTTGCTTTTCTTATTGCTATAATATAGCAGAATCAAAATAGCATGAAGCTAATTTACATTGTATCTTGTCAATTGATATAAAATTCTAAATATCATTAACATAAAATATTGGTTTCTACATCAATTAATAAGATTGACAGAATTAAATCATTTAGGAAATTGCCTGAGCTGATTTGAAGAACATAAAATTTGATTTAATGATTAATATAAAATGAGATTTAGAAACACAAACAGAAGATGCTAAAACAAATACATATATAATTTAGTAAATGATTAAAATATACAAGAATGCACATGGAGTTTGATTCAGAAAATAGCTTTAATCTAAGGATTAAGATTGATCTAAATGTACCTAAATATACCTAAATAAGCGATGAAAGTTAGCATTTATGATATAATAAAATTAAGATGCAATATAGACTAATATATAATATGTACAATAGTGGAACAGTTTCTATAGGAAGAATTAGGATAAGAAGCAGTTTATTAGATTTGAAAAGGAGGAATTTCATCTAAAAGACAAAGAAGTTAATGGGGAAGATAAAAAAATCAGGCAAGTATGGAAACTCTAATCTGTTGTCTTACTGACATCACACAAATGTTCAGATTAGGTCATATTAACAAAAGGGAGGCACAAAACCATTTTATGAGATTACACATCCTTTCTTTAAGCCTAGGAACTGGAGATGTGCTAGTAAACCACTTTCAGTGATTAGAAGATAGGCCTGTCAATCACCAAATGATTTTCTTTCTTTTACTTTTCATGCCGTGACATTTCCCAAATATAGAAAAGTAAATCAGGAAGTAGCTATTTAGAAACAATTGCTTGTAGTATATTTTATAAGCATTTTCATGAGGATTCAAGAAAGTCTTGATTGCTTCAGAGGGAATCCTGTTTGACTAAGAACTGTGAAAAGTTTCATTGAAATTAGGATATTAAACTTACCGGTTTTAGCTTTATTATTATTATTACTACTACTACTACTACTACTACTACTACTACTACTACTACCACCACCACCACCACCACCACCACCACCACCACCACCACCACCACCACCACCACCACCACCACCACCTATTATTGTTTATGTCACAGAAAATCACTTTTTAAACAGATTTTTTTAAAAGGAAGTATTGGCTCAAATTTACAGTTGTGCTGCAAATTTCCAGTTTCTTTTTATCTGAAAAATAACTCATTAACAATTATGATTATAAAATACTGAGAATGTGCTCTTTTCCATATTTACTCCAAATAAATGCTGTCATATTTTAAAAGAACTTTCTCTCAGGGTTGCATTTTACTATAAAGCAAATTCTATTAAAAAACACTGTAATTTATTAAAAATAAATCTACAGAATTAAAGATCAAGCACTGCTATGGTATGAATTAAATTGTAGGGCTTTTTCTGTTGTTGAAATAGACAGATGGTAATTTACCACCCACCTCACTTCATAGCAACTATCAGGAATATTATTACAAAAAAACACTGTTGGATATAAACAATGAATAAGCCTTTGGGCATTAATCCAACCTGAAATAATAAAATATTTCCAACCCGTGGAAATAATAAAATTCCTTCTTAAAAATCATTTTATATGAATTAGTTTTGTTTTGTTTGTTTTCATACATCAAAGCAAAGAAAACACATAATTGGTCATTTCAGCTTCAAGAACGCTACGTAATTCTGGTTCCCCAAAGCCATGTTTTACTGCCTTGTTGCAACATTCATTTATGCATCCACGGTCTTGTATTATATTTAAAAACCAGAATTGTTCTGCTTTATTTTCTGTGTTAGATTACATCAAATTATTGGAAAATGATTGTACGTACTTTTAAAGCAAATTGATACACACCACAGTGCCCCCTTTTCCAGGAAATCCCAGTGACTTTTAAAACCAAAACACTACAAATTATTAATTTACCAGCATGCAACAAATAAATTTTCAGCTTCCCCTGCTGTGTATCAAACTTACAACTCCACATCTTAATCAGGTTTTTATTTAAATAGTTTTCACTGTCATACAATAGCCTAAGCAGACAAGCTGTTCTCCAGTAATGGCCATATTGTCATCATGTCATAATTTCTCAAAACGATGAGCCATAATAAGAACAGAGAAACATGTTGTGATAGAAAGGCATATGCAAAGGGAATGCAAACAGTCCTTTTGTGCATCTTTTCTGCTTGTCTCTTGAGGCCATGAGACTATCAAGGCAACTGCATATTTGGGCCAAAAATTGCAGCCATGCAGCACTTTAAGATATCATTTGGGATTACTCCTCCTCCAGACCAGCTGAATATTAAATCAATAAAGATAACTTGCTTTGCCCACAAACCTTCTTAAAATAAAGGTGTGTGCATGTGACTATTTGTACACATACACTTTATCTTAGTATCAACGACTTTTTCACTTAATCACAGAAAATTGACAGTGTTTTTAATTCCTGGAGAACTCAAAAGCATTGGGGGGAAAAACGTACAACATGCCATTCTCTTGTAACTTATTTTTGATGCACAATTTGATTTTATCTTAATCAAGGGAGTTCTCAAAAGATCCACTTCTTCTAATCCAACTCCTCCAACTCCTGCATTTAATGCTGTCCTATCACGTGTGCGTGCATATCTATGTAAATGTATATATTTCAAGTGTGTGTAATTGAAGACAGATGATGTGAAGTGACAACAGTTCCCACTTGTTTTGTCTATACTATTCAGAGAATACATATATAGGAAGGACCCCTTGCCTAATTTCAAAATCTTTTTGCAACTAAGTAATTTGGATATCTCCTAAGAGTGATTGGTATCTTCCCTTGAATCATCTATCTGAGGATGAAGAGAGAAGAAAGAAAGCAAAGTGAAAGAAAAATGCCATGAAGAGAGAGAAAGAGCCCCCCCACCCCCAACCAGTTTTCAATACTAGTATCATTCACCACTTGAGTCAACATTAATAACCTTTGGATAGTGGATGATGTAAAATCACAACAGTTCTCACTTGGGTTGTCTATAATGTATCTACATACTCTATTTATAGTATGTTTATCATGTTGCCAATGTCCAAGTTACTTGCAAAATCTTCTCTGCCCATTCTATAAATAACAATAAGAGATAATTATCCATAAATGAAGGATGCACAGATACTTTCTTGTGTTTTCCCAAACAAAGCAGGACAGGAGCACTACTGGCATGATCAGAGAAAGGAGATTTTCGCTGCTAACAGGTGGAACATTTTTCTGTCAAAGGTGGATAATATTGACTCAAATGGTGAATAATACTAATATGGAAAAGTGGCTGGGGCCCCTGATTCTCTCTCTGCATCCATACATTCAGAAGAGATTCTGTGATGGGGAACTATTGAGGTCACTTCACAGACAAAGGTATCTATAAAGAGATGTTCCAAAGGCAGCTGAATAAATAAGTGACTGGTCCTAGGAAGGCAGCAGTGTGGAGCTTGTCCTAGTTTGAGGGAAATTCTGGTAAATTCTATGGTAGGACAGAAGAGTCTGAACTGAAGGTATGCAAGTCAAGCCCATTGACTTTTCTTGTAATAGCCTGGGCAGGAATCAGTAGAAGACCTTCTGTTCAGCATTGTGCACATTTCTTCTGGATTCAGTATTGTCAGAGGCTATGGAACCTGCATAAAATACTCCTTTCTATTTGGTTACAAGTGAAAACAAACTGCAGAGAGGAAGAAGAGGGAGACTTAAAAGCCTCTGCAATAACACATACATGGTGTTATGTCCTCTTTTCGGATTTTAGCTATATTTATCAATAGTATGCTGCATAACATTACTCATGATAAGTAACTGAATGGTGTAATAAAGCACTTTGTGTGATGGGGTGGTACCAGATGGCCATTACCCAGTAGCGTGTCTTGTCAAGTCTCATTATTTTTGCTACATGTTTAAGTTTCTCAAGGTAAGTGAATGGCAAGTGATTGTACGTGCTTCAAGGAGCAAATAACCTAAGGTATCATATGCATGAAGTTCCTTTTTCCTGAAGGCAGATAATTTATGATAGTCTCTGTGGTCAGTTCTCTCAAGATCAAGTAAACACAAGAAAGAAAGAGAGAAAAAAAAACAGCAACTCTGGAATGTTAATGGAATCTTTTGCAATGTCTTTAAGAGATTTTGTTTCTGTTGGAAGGAGTAGGCCTGCACAGAAAGACGTGTCAAACTCCTCACAGTGTAATTCACAGGTGAAGGCATCTTTGAATATCTGACACAATATATTCTGCTCAAGATTAATGGTTATTTTATTTTTATTTATGTACGTATCTGCATCGGCAGAAAATATATAAAAGCTGTGAAATACATGTTGCTCTAACCTGCTCATGTTTTATTTTGCATTTTCACACAAAAAAGGACTCTACAATTACAATAATCCTGACCCCTAAATCAGTAGGACTGCAACTTTAAATTTTATCAATATGCATTCTAAAGTATGTAAAATGTTCATAATAAAATTGTGCAATTCATTTGATCTTGTGTTGTTGCCTCTTTTCTACAAGCTCTTCACTTGTGGTTAATACTGTAACAGTATAATCTTGTAGATGCGTGTTTACTCAGAAGTAAATCCCATTGCTTTCAGGAGGATTAGTGTTAAAGATTTCAAACCAAATGTTTTAATCCTTGCTGTCTCTACATGAATATACATCCCTGATCTTCATGTGAGGCTGTGTAATGCGGGTGGGGAGAAGGGATTTATGGTTAAAGTTATTTTCTGAATTAGTAACAATACAATTCTGGTTATAGACACCTGGAGTTAATGTTATTGTTTGTGGCATAATCTATTTCTGGTTAAGCACATGTAAGGTAATATTGTTAGAATATATGAAAATTATAGATAATATAATTTCTCTTTTAAGCTCAAAAGATGGGGAAACAATGATAGCATCAAAGCATTTATTTCTTATAAGTACATTTAACTGTGGCACCAAATCAAACTGTTAATCTTAGTATATTTCATACAATTAATATTGCTATGAAATCATAATTATTAACTCAACTGTGATTCTTAAATCCAATTTTGTTAAAACATGTTAACCTTTGAACTCAGTGTTGACTAATTTCTGAGCCTCTGGTGATTCACATTTCAGGTTCCCTCCAGATTTATGTTGTTCTTTTTGTATCTTTTAACAAACCTAACTGCCTCTAGCCATTTGCCTTCAGTTTCTGCTCTCTCACCTTTTCTCACACTGTTGCTACTGCATTATGTTCAAGCCTACCTTTTATCATTAGGGTCTGTCAATTCAGGAACAAAACAGACTGCAACAGCCTGAATTCTCCAAGGAATGCTCTGCATACTCCTTGCAGTTGCTACCAAATGAGAGCATGAGGAACAAATACACTGTATTCTAATAGCTTAAATCTCTGGACTTGGTATAGCAGAAGCAGGTGATCTGTGAACCCTCAAAATATTGGTGAAATTCTGTTCCCATTAATTCTTAACTGCAAAATTCAGTTCAGTTTTCAAGACGAGGTTCAGAAAACAAGTCTATTCACTCTGGATTGATTTAGCAGCTCCCTCATTCAAGCCAGGGCTGAAAGCTGAATTTCAAATCTGATTTTATGTTGACAGGTATGCATTTTTTTGCCCTTGTTTGACAGATAATAATCCCTTACATGTGGATGAAGTGTACAGTATCAAATATCAGATTCATAGTTCTAGGAACTGATCATTATATGCCTATCATTTTAATGCTTTAAAAATGAAATTGTTGATACCATCATCATCTGACTAAATTTCATGGAATCTGTAGAAGTTAATCCTTCCAAGAGTTCCAAGTCTATGAAGTTTTATATGAATCAGTTGACTTTTAATTTTTAAAGCAGCTTTTCCAATTAGAGAGGCTTCAAAAATGGAAGTACTTATTCAATTATGTTTAAAATGTCCTATTTTGTATATAATGCTATCCCACAGAATGATTCGCTTATTTTTACTTAATGCTACTAAAATCTTTTCCTTATGCCACACACATTAAAATTGCTGGCCTGTAAATTTCCATACATAGTCAGTTTGTTTTAGTGATTAAATGCATCAAGGTAGTCTTGCCTTAGGTAGAAAAGCTAGTTGAATGATCTTGGACAATCTCACTCTCTCTCAGCCCGAAGAAGAAGGAAATGGCAAATGACTTCCAAAAATGTTGCTTAAAAACCTGCTTGAACTTGTTCAAGTAGTTGGCAGAGATCAGCAATGAATAAAAGGGAAAGGCAGGCAGGCAACAGTCCCTATGTTAAATTTTCATATTTAAAGAATTTCAAGGTATTTCTGGTAAAAGGTATATCTTTATGAGCAACTCAGAGAGTTCTGTTTGATAATTATGAACAACAAAATATTGAACTAAAATGGGCCTCAGTTTAACCTATTCATATATTAAAAAGAAGTTCTTCCCTAATCTTTATTAACAATTTGATTAGGTGAAGGCCTGAGAAGAAAATCTTAGTTTTTAGGTATATACACTAAAATGCTGAAAACAACTTGTTACTTTGAAGACTTCAGTTCTGTTTCTAAAGTATAATACCAGCATGCTATGGGTTTAGGTGATGGATCAAGGTTGCCCCTACAGTCTATATTCTTAATAACTGCTTGACATAATGATACACTCTGTATTCTTCTACATCTGGAGTGCTGGAGGGTCACTCTTTAGGCTACCCAGGTTTGTAGAAGGACAGGGTAAAATGTCTTTGTCTTTATTGCTATACTAATAACATTCCTCAGTTTTGGTTTACAGTAAATACTCAAGAGTGAGGACAGATTGACAGCCACTGTACTGTATGAGCCGCCCAAAGGTAGACTCTCTTAATACAGAGGTTAGACAGTATGACAGATAGTTGTGAGATAAGCATGGGGGTATTATCCCAAGGTAAAGATATTTCAACATGCTGCTGCTCACTTCCATATGTTTCTACAACAAGAAAAAAAAAAGCAGCTTCGCTTGCTAAACTTTTGTGTTAACTTCTGTCACTTTATAAGAGAGCAAACGGAAGATTGGTCTTTATGGTTTCAGTAAATGCCAAATAAGAAACTGAGGTGAAAGATAAATTTTTAGAAAAATATTACATAGTTGGTGAATTTTGTAATAATATATGGCTTTTAAAAAAGACATTAATTATCAGAAATACCCCAAGCAATCATCTTGATTGCTAAGATAGATGATAAAGAGTGAAGTTTGGAATTGTGCATGCTCCAAAAAGGTGCTTTGACCCCAGAAATGTTGTGAGCACCTGGACATTTTTTTCATCATTAGCACAAATAGCTATAATTCATATATGATAACACTTTCCCCTAAACATTTGAGCAGTGCAATCTTTCATAGATAGATGTATTAATATTGTTTTCATTGAATATTAAAATGTAAATGAAATATACTGTAACTGAGTTTGTTTTTAATGGTTGCCTATCACTGGCACAGAATAATAGATATAATATAAATAGTATAATATGATTATAAACCATAATATATCAATAAACTACTTGTACACTTGTTTATATATTTATATCTTATTCAAATAAAACTCCTTATAAATTACAGTTTTGAGTTTTCTTCTATAAATGCTTGACTTTACAACTTGAATGTAAGAATTACAATGTAAGAATTACTGCTTGAATGTAAGGTTTATTTGGTTATCATGTATCTTTTTTAGTTATTTTGAATATGGAACTTTGCAAACTTGTTCAAGGAATGACTTTTGCATCTGAGTTCAACTCTGCTGAAATAATTGACGTTCATAGTTACAAAACACAAAATATTGTACAGCAAACTTTATCTGATGGTTTACAATCCTGTCTTTTTTCATTCTCATCCTTTCTCAAAATAATATTGTTAGGAATTTTCCTACCTTCTTTATTTTATATTAATTATTTGTGTGTGATTGAAGAAAAAGATATTCTCTATTTGTCCAGTGTGCAGTTGCAATCCTTAGAAGATTAGATTGTTTTGTCTATCAGCCAGAAGTAATGATTAGAACACCTACTTCTTCTTCACCCCTATAATCAACTATGTTTAAACAGCCGAGTTTATCTTTGTGCTCTTTCATGGTTTTTTTTGTTGATCTACCCTCCAGCTTCTCTACTGTTCTGTGCAGCTGGGATTCTGATGTTTTACTGACCTAATACTGGAATGTTGAATTTGACCTGGAAAAGGCAGCCAATGATTCACCTGGCCCATTAAACAGAAAGGAAAATCAGTTAAACAAGTCTGTGCAATGAAGCTTCTTCTGACAGTTGTAGATTAGATAGAGAAGGGTAGGAATCCAAATAAAGCTTTAGTTTGCTAGTATTTGAAAGACATTGGGTGGGTGGTTTATGTTTTCATCTCTAAATCCTTTGTCAAAAATAGTTCTTTCTCTAATTTAATTATATCCAATAGTCATTGGGTGATAGATTCTGTTATATTTCAGAAGATGTTCTAATTCATAGTCAGGTGATAACATTGATACATAATTCAGTACTGCCCATCCTTCATTTTTTACTTCTATTAGAACAATCTATTTTTTCCTTTGTATACCAATAAAGAGGTTGGTACAATGGCTTAATGGTTCAGATGCTGGACTGGTCGACTGGATACCCAGCAGCCCAGATTTGAGACCTGAGCACCACACAATGGGATGAGCTTGAGCGTCATCCCAACTCCTGTCAATCTAGCAGTTTGGAAGCATAGAAATGCAAGTAGATGAATAGGTACCACTTTGGTGCAAAGGAACAGCATTTTGTGACATCATGTTGTCCACATGACTATGGAAATATCTCTGGACAGTGCTGGGTTAATGGCCTTGAAATGGAGATAAGCACCATACCCTGCATCAAAAACTACAGGGATTTCTTTATACCAATCAAGGGTGGATGTTAATGTTGAAACAATCATAATCTAATCATGTCTATTTTAAAGCTCTTTGATTTCAAGTCATAAAAGGATAGCAAACCATTGAGCTCTGTACATAAGAATAAAGAAAGATAAACAAAGATATTTCACAATATTTAAAAGAACAGCAGGATTCAGGTTTGGGTATCCCCACTCCTCCCTAGCTATAGATGTTCACTGGATGACTTGAGCAAGTCATTTTCTCAACAATCCTAATATATTTCACATTGTAATGCAAAATAATTAGGGCAGAGAATGCTATACAGGTTGCCTTTAAGATTACTGGAGAGAAGGGTGAGCTATAAAGCTAAGGAATTATAATAATAAAAGAACAGAGGAAGAACTAGAAAAAAATCAAAAGCAGTGGTTAAAATGCAGTATTGACCACAGTATGGAGTTTGAACCTGATGAGGCTCAAGGTTGACTCAGTCTTTCATCCTTCTTGGTCAGTAAAATAAGAACCCAGAGCGTTGGGGGAAAATGCTGACATTATAAACTGCCTAAAGACTGCTGTAAATTGTTATGGAACAGTATATAAGTCTACTATTACTATTGCTAAATCACAAAATAAAAATATCTGCAGTAAACAACTGTGGCAAAAGAAACAAATATAATACCAAAAGTAACCGATACCTTGGGTGCAATCCCAAAACAGCTGGAGCACAACTTGAACAGCATCGGCATTGACATAGTCCCATCAGTCAATTGCAGGAGGCAGTTTTACTTGGAACAGCTTACAAGTTGTGAAGATACTTTACACTATCAAACAATATCGGCCCATCCTAGGCCCTTGGGAAGAACCCAGTAGGTGCATAAAAATGCCAAATCCAGACTAAACATCTGGATGACTAGACAACTATAATAATTTTGAACAAACTTTTTTTGTTTTTGTTTAAAGGTTCTGGATCATGCTCAGGCACTAGAATCTTTTGAAATAGAATTCATTTTATTGTGCAATTTCTAACTGTTGAATAGCTTGTTTTCAAGTCAAGAATGAGTCTTTATCAGATATTAAATTGGGTTCATTATATAATTTTTAATTTTTTTTAAGAAGTGGCCAATGAGGAACACTTTAAAAAGCTCAATATTCCATGGAGTTTGTCATTTATATATAATTACCTATCAGAATGTGGAGCAAATATGGAAATGGAGATATTCCTTATTAAACTTTACCTCTTAACAAACCAATTTTTGAAGTAAACTCATTCACCTCCAAATTAAACTGGATTAAATTAATAATATAACTCCATTGCTAGATTTCCTTTTATTTGCCACTCTTTTAATGCAAAGCAAAGTATTTTCTGAAAACTTGGAGAGGAAACTGATTGCTAGATTACTTTTTAGAGATGGGCAATATTTCTAAAACTTCTTTAAATCTCTTGCACATCTTTAGGAGTTTTATTTTCAGATAGAAAATCTCTGCCTAATTTTAATTCAATATTACACGTACTCACTCCAAGAGGATTCTATAATTCCATGGTATTTTGGGTGGTTTGTCACAAACTGGAGGCTGCTGGAAGGAAAAAAAGAGTTATAGAGAGGAAAATGTGGTTCGAATTTAATGGCTCTAATTTCTTTTTGGAAATTTTTGGAAAAGAAATAATTTTACTGTCTGTTGCTTTCTGAATGACCAGACCAAAAAATTGAGAAGGCTATTACTCTGGTGAATTTTGAAAAAAATATTGAACAGCAAAAGTTATAAAAAATAGTGCAAGCTTCTAGATTTAAAAAAAAACCATAACTGGCAACAGCATTTGATAAAATCTTCCATGTTATAATCAATGAAAGATTTGGAGGAGAGTTATACCTGAGATATCAAAAAGAGCTGAATAGGTTTCTTTCTTTATTGGTAGTCCTTGACTTATAACCATTCATTTAGTACCCATTGGAGGTTATTGTGATGCTGAACAATTATTTATGATCCGTGAACAAAGGCATTATGACTTGCAATGACTTATGACTTGTGATCACTTATGATTGATCCTCTCACTTGCAACTGTTGTATCCATGTGGTCACATAATCACTATCTGGGCTTGGCAATCAACTAAAAGTTGTAGTTTGTTGGATCAGAGATAATCACTGATGACCTTCTCAGCTGACTTCCCACAGGCAAAGTTAATGAGGAATCAAAAAGAGAAGGTTGCAAGCAGGGGTGGGTTCCTGCCAGTTCTAATCTCTTCTATAGAAGAGGTTCCACAAATCTACAGTGCTGTTTAGAACTGGTTCCAGCTCCCTCCCCCACCCGTATACACATCATCAAGATGAAGAGCGAGAGGAGGAATTCTGGGAGTTGAAGTCCAGAAGTATTAAAGCTGTCAAGTTTGAACACCCCTGGTTTTTTTTTCTAAAGGGTTAGTAGTGCAAGGGTCTTGTAACTTGACAGTTTTAAGACTTGTACACTTCAATGCTAGAGTTCCTGAGCCAACCTGACTGGAGGAGGAATTCTGGGAGTTGAAGTCCACAAATCTTAAAGCTGTCAAGTTTAAACACCCCTGGATTTTTCCCCCTAAAGGGTTAGGGGTGCAAAGGTCTTGTAACTTGACAGCTTTAAGACTTGGGTGCTTCAAATGCCAGTTTCTGAGCCAACATTTTTGTTGCTAAGCAAGAGCCTTGTTAAGTGAGTTTCACCACATTTTACAAGTTAGCCATACCCACCCAGTCACATGGCTGGCAAGCCACTCCCACCCAGTCACATGGCCGGCAAGCCACTCCCACCTGGTCACATGGCCAGCAAGCCACTCCCACAAATCAGGCCACACCTACAGAAGAGGTTCTAAAAATTTTTGAAACCCACCACTGGTTGCAAGTCACAAGTAATGCCTCTCATAACAACCTCATGACTGCATCACTTAACACACATCTTTTGGTCCCAATTCTGGACATGTCAAGAACTACTTATACCTCAAACAGCATTTCATTTTCTAGCCATGTCTGAGAAAAAACACATAGCAATAGCAATAGCAGTTAGACTTATATACCGCTTCATAGGGCTTTCAGCCCTCTCTAAGCGGTTTACAGAGTCAGCATATTGCCCCCAACAACAATCCGGGTCCTCATTTCACTTATTAGTAGGAAATAAATAAATAAATAAAGACAACAAACAACGAACAATTTTATTTTAAAAAAGCAAATTTTGTTTGGGTCATCTGATAGTTTCAGGAAGACTTACTGTTTCACTTTCTTTTTAAATTGTCACTTGTTTAAACTAGTATACTGAAACATTTTTAAAAAATCACAAATCAGCAAATCTGATCAGACAGCCTGCTTCTGAATGTGCCCAGACATAATAATATCCCGTTCACACAACTATTTTTGTTCAGCTTAGTGAATCAAGAAGTCCTACAAATTCAAAGGATTGAGCTCATTGGATAAGCAATCACTCTTTTTAATGGATGAGTAAATGCTGAAATAATAAACTAGATTTAAGTACTACAACATTCACAACATATAGGATTAATGTAGAGTTTTTAAGGGCTATAGATTTCAGTGCTTCATTGTTGTACAGAGGCAAAATACACAATGATACAATTGAGTCACCTATCATATTGATGTTTGTTACCTTTAAATATTTAGTGGGGCTGTGCAAGGATTTAATGTAATATTTCACTCTGATGAAGGTTAATGTGAAGTAACATTCAAAACTACTTTATGAAATAATATGATCTAGCCATCTCTGAAAGTAAAGTAAAATGCTTGCTTCACTTGGCAAATATCCAGAAAGACATTCTACAGGCTTTTCTATTAGTCAGATGACTTTGGTGAGAATATATATTGCACATATGCAGACAACTTTTCCAACTCTTCTAGCCAATTCCTTGCTACAAACTCTATGAATAACACAAGAAAAGCTGATGGGAAGATTCATATCATTTCCTTGCCTTGATACAACTATTTTGTGATATCTGAAAATTTACATCACCTTAGATAATAGAAGCAGCTCTCTGATTTTCATTATTCTTTGACTTTACACACACACACACACACACACACACACACACAAAATACAGAAATGATCTTATATTTAAACCTGGGTTTAAGAATTAGAACAGTGTTTTCCTGGGACTTACACAACTGCTAAGAGTTGTTTTCTGTGGTTGATGAAGCTTCAGCAAGAAATACACTGCAAATCCCATCAGTGTGTCACAGTTTGAGTTATTGATGCTGATGGGGAGACTTGTAATCCCAACCCCTGCTGCTCCTTTAGAAACTCAGTGGATTGTTAACAAGGTTGAAAGAGTTCATGAACTCTTCCCTGTAGGAATGCAAAATACCTGGAACATTGATATGGAAGTAGGGACTCCCTATGCTTTTGTTCCTATTCATGTTCCTTCAAATAATATTTTAATGATTAAAGGATGCATTGTTTCCAATTATACCCGTTGACTTGAGATGGATTCACTTAGAATCAAACAAGGAACATCTACAGATCTTATTGTAAAATGATACATCTGACATCTAATTTTTTCTTAATGTCTAATGATTACTTTTTGTTAAAAAATACTGTAAGGTTTGACCTTCAATACAATAGCAAATCACCTATTTTGAAGACAGCTTCTTCAAAATATTATTCCATTTACTCTTTTAGATTTCAATGGCACTATATTACATTTAGTGAATGCAAATGCCAGTTCATATGGTTGCTGAACCATCCCTAATATATATCCAAAATTCTATGAAAAAAGATAGAAAACTTCATGGGAAGAGCTCAATAATGACGTGAAAGCTTTCACATTTGGAAAAAATGTTGCTGCACTTGAGAAACATTATTTTAAAAGAGCTACCGCAAAAGACAACATTATACACCAAATGTTTCTTAATATCTGAATGGGTAAACAAGGATGGCAGTTCAATAGTCAATTCACAGTAGGATATCCTTTGAGAAAAATATAGACTTGCCTGACAAAATATTTGTAACACAAATATATTTGAGGACAACTTATAAACCCACAAAAGTAATATTTATTTATATAGCTAATTTACCTAGAACAACAATATGCAATTGTGTTTTTATATCATATACTGGTAATTAATTTGCAAGAGTTGGAATGTAATAGTTTCTGAAACAACAATTCTTTTTTCCTCTGGCTGCCATTTCAAATGACAACTGTACATACTATTTCTACTTCTCCAAAACATTGTTGAAAATGATAGAGTATATTGCATAACCTTGTTGAGTTTAGGTTGTTCTGCAGATTAAAAAGAATACCATGGAACTTTAAATACTGTAAGAGTTATAATAAGGGCTTATTATAAGGAAATGTGTTTGCCAAAACCTACTAAAGTGAATAATGCATCTGTTCAGGGAAATTTTACACTGGTGTTATTAGCTACTTAACATGAATTGTAAATTTCAAAAGCAAAAACACAAACGTCTTACAGGAATATATAAAGAAAAGAGAGATTTCTTAAAACAACAACTGGTAAATCCACTTTTAGATTTACAATATTAATCTGATTTAGGTTAACATAGTGAAGATTACATTTAGGACACCCAATCGGTATCCTCCAAATCCCTTATAGATTGTCCGTGACTTATGATCTTATTCTGTTGCTAAAGACAAATAGTTTAGTGAGTTTTGTCCCATTTTATTACCTTTCTTGTTATAATTGTAAGGCCAATCACTGTAGCTATTCATACAGCAACACAATTATTAAGTGAATCTGGTTTCGCCATTGACTTTGTTTATCCAAAGTTTGCAAAAGGTGATTACATGACCCAGGGCACTATAACTGTCATAAATATGAGTCAGTTGCCAAGTCATTAAATTTTTATCATGAGTTTGTGAAAACAGTCATGTCACTTTTTTTTTACTCCCATTGTAAACTTTGAATGGTCATAAAACATGTTGAAATGTTGAAAGTTTAGGACTACTATTGTAATCTGCAGAATTTTCTCTGCCATACCACCAAATTTAATTAATGTAATGACTGAAAATCAGATCTAGTTTCTTTTGCTGTTTTGAGGTGCAAAACTCTATAAATCTGTTGTGTTAGGATTAACACAATTCCTTCCCTGTAAACTGGAAAATTTCATTTCCTTGCTGTAGCCCAACCCATTTTGCATAATTACCCCTCAAGTTACCTAGCACAAGTCTCCAGAAGGATTATCTATGTTCCTCAAACAACAGAGTCTGCCTCTACCCAGAGCAAGTCAAGCATTCCTCTAACTCCTTCAGTTACTCTAACTCCTTGGAAAAAACTGACTCACACAAAACATTCAAACTCTCTTATTCTGTTAAGCCTATCTGTTTCAATATACTTATTGAAGCAAATTAGCTGACAAAAGTCAGTTTCAGCTTGTCTGAGTTTGAATAAAATATGAGTCAATGTCCCCCCCCTTTTTGTGTGCAGATAAATGTGTGCCATGCTAAGTGATGGTTGTAAGTGACAGAGTCTGTCACCTAATACCTTAGTGAGCATTTACCTTTGCCTCAAGTATGCTTTGCCAAAGTAACTTGCAGAAAACAATGCAATCTTATGCTCTCTCCTTAAAAGTCTGTTCAGTAAGTCAACCTGAGGCCAACATTTTTTGGTTAAAGGCTATATATGGTTTGCTAGAGACTATTTTCCAAGAAGTAGGCAAAGCTAGGACATCATAATTAGATTAACTACTCTTTATTAAATATAATTAAAAACAATTAAATGCAGATCCAGAGTGTCTCATGCTATTTAATACTTTTTAAATTTATCCTGTATTAAATACTACCAACATGTATTATATGTTTTGAATGGGGATCAAAACCCATGCCCATGGGTTTCAGATCTTAAGACTGGACACTCCTGTTATACAAGGTGTAGCTTTAAATATTTATTTAAATACACGCATGAGAATGAATGCTATTTGGTTTTATATTTAGGATTCTACTTTAATTTTAACAATGCTTCTTATCTTTTCTTCAGAGAAAGCATTTTGCAATCACATTTTTTTCCTGGATCCAAGCTGTGTAAAATGACCTATGAATGACCTATGAGAACAGGAGCTTGTGTCACTGATGGCCATATTGATCTGGAGATGATGGCTGAGGGCAATGCATACTGATGACATAACAGTCCGCTGAGGTGATGATAACCACCCTTGATATATTTGGAGGGATCTTGATGTGTCACTGGCATTTGTAGCAACAGAATCCTTGGGCAAAAGTAAGCATAGTTGTAAAAAGTTCAGTCTGGGGTTAGAATAGCCATAGATACTAAAATATATATATTTTCTAAAACCCATTCTTAATTGTTTTACTAAATTTCTAATTAATTAAAGGACTTATTTGGTTCAACATGTTTCATTTTATATCATATATTATAGTCTAGAGCGGAACTGCCAACCTTTTAGAACTAATGGGCATACCTGACATTTTAAAGGGATCTTGTTATTGAAAAGGATCGCTATGGAGGTAAAGGCTTACCATTCAGAAAATGATTGCCATGTTTGATATGCTAATGACAAATTACCCATTTCCCAGAAGGCAAATGAATCAGGATGCTCCTTTGATTCCTGGGATGTGAGATGTTTTAAAGCAAGAATTAGGCTATAGTGACTCAAGATTGTTGTTTCCTAAGAATATCTTTAATACCTTGAACAGGACATTATTGGAAAGAAAGATTAAAAGACAGAAGCTGACATGGCCATATAATGCAGAAAATATCATAAACACTAAGGAAGATGGCTGTGAGCAGGTAAATACCTTCAGTCATTGCTTTGGGCTTTCAGTTCTAGATTTGTAATTCAGTTCTGGTTTACAGTTATGAGATCTTCATGAAATTAATTCATGGCTCCATTAATGCATTTTTTATGTTTGGCATCAATTCTCATGAAAATAATTAAGACTATAATGGAAAGCTTTTGTGCTAGTGATGGGAAGCACTCCATAATAAATACAATTTGATATACAACTCAGAGGTTTTCTGAAATGACATGCTACCCATTAAATAAGGGGCATGGAACTGATTTAAAGAGGATACAAAGAAGATCAGTTAACATGCAGATCAGTTTTTGGCTATCTAGACTTATTTTTCCAGTATTTTTCAGATGCAAGTTCTGCACCTGTCAATGACTTCATTTTGAGTATGAATTTATATTCTAGAGAAAGTTAGAAATCATTTCATATAAAAAGAAAGTTTTAGCATAAATTGCATTTATCAACACTTTCAATTAAGTAGAAATTTCTTTATTCTTTTGTTTATTTTACCCAAGAAAGCATGAGTAATATCACCATTAGTTGATACAAGTTAGCAGCGAGATGTAACATGTCTATGATGACAATGCAGGAAATCTAAAAGGCAGCATTTAAGAAACACAGACAAATATGAGAAATGATTGAAAGTATTTTGTGAAAGCAGACCTGCCCGTTATTATGTTTCAAGTATTTGTCATTCACATTTCAATCTACTAGAATTATAGGTGGAACTATGACTAATAAAATTAATTGTGAATCAAAATTCAATAGTTGCAAAGTTAATTACAGGTTTACAAGAGTATAAACTTACAGCTTGATCAATATGTAAATTGTGACCTTCAATGGTCTTTTCAGCTTTCTTGTAATCTTTGGTCTTACAAAGATGAACCTGATGTCCTAAGACTTCTAGTTGTAAAGTTTGTCCTATATTTATTTATACCATCATGGAAACATGTCAGAAATCATCCATAAATATACATTTCAATTTGTCTTTTTATAAAAAATCATTCCACAAGTGGATTATGATGTTAATGATTTTAAATACCTCCAAACAATTATCTTAAGTGATTTAGAAATTAAAACTTTTTTTAAAAAATGCACAGTAACCCTAGTTCTTTAATCACATGATAATTATAAAATGCTACATCTTTCAGGCTTCATTTTTCAAAACATCCTGCAAGGTGCTAATATATGGCAGGATTTTTTTTGATCTTTTTAACTTACATCTGTTGGGAACCCAGCTAAGTTTCTTTAGGATGTGGTTCGTTATAGTTTCCTTGATTCTTAAGAAGCATGAAAGCCACTTTTGCTGGGAATAACAGGAGCAAAATTTCTTAAAATTATCATGTTGAAAAAAGATATATTTTAATAGCCAGTTGCACATTTAACTGTTGCACATTGAAATATCAAATACACTTTGAGCAAACATTTCCTTTTTCCTGAATACAATACTGATTTCTATTCTACAGTAAGTTTCTTCTTTACTAGCTTCCTTCTCTGTTAAAAGAAAGGGTAGAGATAATAGGCTCACAAGCAAAGTTGTGGCTCCTCATTATCACTAACAATTACCTGTGTTCATTCTAGATTACAAACATTGCCTTCCCTGTCGTCTGGAATATTTGCAGAGGAAGCTGATTTGTTCTTAACATAGATGGTGTTTTCAAGGAATGCTTTCAGGACACCTGGACATCTGAGGTGCTGCAGTGCGTAAGGGAAGATAGCATTTTCTACAACATTCTTCTGAAAAGAATTAGTGCGTTTGCTTAGCTGGTTAAGCCTGTTGTGTTAATAACTGTAGCTTCATCAGAGGCTTGTCAATAGCTCAAAAGGGAAACACTCAAGAATCATATATCTGGAATAAATTATACCCTACAGTACACTTCACAGTTGTATTTTTCTTTAACTATCTTGGTGACATTGTAAAGCACAGGAGTGAACCAAATGAACTATCAGAAAATAGTTTAGACTGAATAGTTTGGAGAAGGTAGCATCTGGATTCCTGTTCTTCTTACAGATGTGCCAATGGATAAACGTGTAAATAAGTAGAAGAAAAGCTAACTTAAAAAATACCATTAGGAATTGATCTCAAGGATGAAATACTTTTTATTGTTCCCTGGAGTCATTTAACTTCTCAGGTCAGTGCAAGTAAAAAGCAGTCAAGAGTACTCTTCTTCTATCAGATCTGTTCCACCAAAGTAATAATCCTTCACAGATATATCAGAAAGAACCAGGGTACAAAATGGTATTTAACTTAACAACATCTGAAATTCAACACTACATTTGATACAGGAAGATTGCAGACTTTGGTTCTCCAAACTGTAAATTAATTGGGATTGCATGCATCTCTTTGAGAAGTGAACTATATGAGGAGAAGAAAATTAACCCAAACATTTAAGGCACTTTTAAAATATAATCAAGTCACTTTGTCACTTTTATAAATACTTCAATTCAAAGGAGTTTGAATTGTTTCAAGCTAATCAATTTAGACTAAGGGTAGATTTGCACTTTCTGATTGACCCATCATAATGTGGTGGCCACTCACTGCTTCCTGGGTATTGGAACAGAAAAACTGGTCATCTTTCCACTCCTAGTTCATTGCTAATACAGCCCTGCTTGTCCCAATGGTGCTTTTTTTTCAAGAGGCAACTGACTTTCTAGTTTTTCTTTGAAGATGTTTCACTTCTTATTTAAGAAGTTTCTTCAACTTAGCTGAACAATCATGACCTGGATGACTGAGAATCTCTATAGGCATAGCCCATACTTTCCGCCCCAGACTTTATTCACATTGGCTGATTCTTGACCTAAGCAATCTTATCTTTCAGAGCAGATTTGTTCCATTCCAGTAGCAACCCCAGTTCTGATTACTTATAAAGCCTGACATGCTATCTTCTTTCCAGAAAGCAGTCCTACCCCGAGAGTCATTTGATCCAGAGTTTTTTGACTACTATGCTCTCTGCTAGTCAAAGCTGCTCTTTTAAAAAATAATAATACTGCAATTGGCCTAAGATTGGCTCATGGTAAATCTTCAACCTTAGAATCTCATCTTCCATCCAATCCTTATACTTCCTTTGGGATTCTATGCAGGATGGGTAAAATATATTTCCATGGCTTTTCCCACCCTCTTCCAACAGTAGTGCAAAACTTATTTTCCCTCTTTTATTTTTGAATATTGTTAAATTGCAATGTAGGAACCTTGCTACACTGCTTCTGTGAAGCTGAGCTATTGGTTCTTTCTTGGCAAAAAGTTGCCATGGACTAAAAGTGACCATGAACAGAGCAATGAAAGAACAACTTGAGAGATCTTGGAGTCTTAGTGGACAATCACTTAAATAGGAGCCACCAGTGTGTGGCAGCAGCCAAAAAAAGCCAATGCATTTCTTAGTTGCATTAACAGAGGGATAGAATCAAGATCACGTGAAGTATTAGTTACACTTTATAATCTTAGTAAGACCACTTAGAATACTGCATCCAGTTTTGGTCACATTATAAAAAAAGCTTTTGAGATAGCAGTGTTTCAATATTTGAGGGGCTGCCACAAAAAAGAGGGGATCAGCTTATTTTCCAAAGCACCAGAAGGCAAGGCAAGAAATAATGGATGGAAATCCATTACTTCTCTCCAATCAAGGAGAGAAGCAACCTAGAAGTAAGGAGAAATTTTGTAACAGTGAGAACAATTAATCTGTGGAGCAGCTTGCCCTTGTGGATGCTCCATCACTTGACACTTTTAAGAAGAGACTGGACACAGCCACTTGTCTGGAATGGCATAAGATCTCCTGCTTGAGCAGAGGTTGAACTAGAAGACCTCCAAGGTCCCTTCCAACTCTGTTATTCTGTTATTTCGTTAACTTGTTCACTATAGTTTTGATTACTATCATATT